>NW_024395824.1:394336-471367 GCF_016617805.1 Bactrocera tryoni
ACCTAGCCAACGAGGAATACGAAGTCGTGTAATATCTTGCAAACTGTTGCGAAATAAGACCTAAGTAAAGTGTCTAGTCGTTGTTCGTTGACGCATTTCGCAAAAAAAGATGTGTGTAAAGTGGAGTGAGCAGAACTTGTGACTGGTCCAAATACTACCCAACCAAGACGCGTTTTTAAAGCGCAAAGTTGCTCTGGAGAACCCTGGATGAAACCCTCCTGAAAGAGACCCTTTAGTACGTCAGCACCAAGTAGCAGATCCACCGGACTTGGGGTGGCAAACGTTGGGTCAGCTAGTGGTAAATCTTTTAAATGGCTCCAAGCTTCTGCGTCTATTTGCGTATCTGGCGTTACTGAGGTTATTGCCGGGACGACATAAGCCTCGAGTTTGAAGTTAATGTTGTTGTCAAAGGCAGCCTGCATCTGTACTGTAATATGACCCTTACTGCAGACTGCAGCGCTAGAACCAACTCCTTCAATTCGTATCTCCCCTGGACGCCTACGAAGACACATACGTTTTGTGGTAGCATCGGTAATCAGACTCACCTGAGAGCCCAGGCCGCAGAGAGCACGACACGCGAATTTTCCTCCATTGTGATCAGTCAGGATGACCTTCGCAGTCGCTAGTAAAATAGTCCGGTCTCCATTAATGAGAAATGACCGGACCTTCCTCAAAAGTGACTGCTGTCGTGGGTATACCTGTGGCACCTGTGTTGAAGGTGTGTCCACGGATATATTCCGATCGATTATGTGAGTGTTGGTGTCTTCCTGCGTAGCCGGTGAATTATTCGCAACGTTGCTTTTACAGAGCATCGTATGATGACGATGATGACACTTTAAGCAATCCCGCGATGTACAATCACGAGATCCATGATCACTTCCAAGGCAGTTAAAACATAATGAAAGCCGCTTAACTCTATCCCTCCGTTCCGGTATGGAAAGATTAACGAACCGTTGACACTTGTGTATTCGGTGTCCATTAGCGGAAAGTTGGCAAAAACCGTAACCCCTTTCACTGAATGTAACGGCTGAGATGAGTTTACCGTTGCAACGTTAGCTTTAACGGGACGGGTTGGTCTCTGATAAAGAGTTGATGTACTGTTCATAGCTCCTTGAGGCAAATTGTTGGCACGCTTCTCAATAAATTTCAAAAAATCCTGAGACATTGGTATGTTGTTGCTCATCCCCCACTCATACCTGGTGATTGTGGGCAATTTAGGTAGCAAAAGTGGCACCAAGAGGGCGTCCCAAAGATTTACCGGAAGACCCATAACGCTTAAAGCTCATATCACATTTTGGAAGGTGTCAACTAGTCGAAGCAAGCCCTTCTGTGATTCGGTGAGTTGGTTGGGCAAATTCAGTATATGCTGCACGTGGGACTCCACTAACAAACGTGGATTATCAAACCGCCGTTTCATCTCCTGCCACATGTCCTCATAGCCGCGTGTATAAAGTCCACCGACCAATGGTACGCTGTCTGCATTGACATGTTGGCGTAACTTGCTTAATTTGTAACTGGAATTCAGATCTTTCCGATTGTGAACTGGTGCCTCGAACAAATCTTTGAAAGGCAGACAATTCGCTGGATCACCATTGAAAACAGGAATCTAAATTAGATCTAATCACATGTCCAATTGATTCGCCACGCAAATACCACCTTCACCAGCGCCACATATACGACGTAGTCGAATACATATTTGCGTGTAGAGTAACTCCGTAGCAGCCAAGAAGTCGTCATGTGCGGTCAATTCGCTGGATTGTGCTGATGACACAAGGTACGTATGACACTCCATAAACCTTTCAAAATGGTTGTCCAACTGTGCGCGAATCACATCGCACTCAATACTGTCCGGATCGTAATTAGCTGCTTCAGTGATTTCGCCAATGCGCACAATTGCGGGATGCGCTGAAGTACGTAGATTCAAACTAGCCATCATTAAAATCTGTACATTAAAACAGGATCGAAAAGTTCCTCACAGGAGGCACCAAAAAGATGTATAAGATTTGTCCCAAAATTCCGCTAATTGAAAAGCTCGTATGATTGCTACACCAGTCTGTCACGAAATAGGCCGCTTCTTTATTGAGTTTCTCATTAAATAAATATTTTGTTAACGGATTGTAGCATCACGCCACATGATACATATCTACATACATATAGGTATGTCTATAGTTGAAATATGGTAAAATTACATTTACATTCACTAGCTAGAGTGAAACTACTAGTCTACGAATACAACGCTAAAAAGGGGATACAATTATATTGATCATTCAGCATTCAGCAATCAGCTGACTGGTATTGGTTTGTACTTACTAATTATGCGCAGGACTGCATTTTAAAGAACTTAAATCTTGAACAAATTCCTTGTATGGAAATCCAATTATCATTCTCAATCTCCAATCCGAAATATTTCAGATAGGATCTGTATAGCATGTACTTAGCTGACCGAACAAAACCAAGTTCGTTTATGTATATAAAGTTTCTAGGTTTGGTGCAACAAAAATTGACTTTTCTGTTTTTGTAATTTTTACCATCTGGACAATTAAAACGGTGCTTACATGACGGTGAGGCTTGACGATTTGAGTTATTTTATCTATATTTTAAACAATCAGTCTCCCAGAGAGTGGTTCATCTTGGATATCAAAACAACAGACTGCGCGTGATATGCATTTGTGGCAGATTATCTGTGTTAAACTGACTGACTTTTGATAGATTAACCATTTGATATTTTAATAAAGCCGAAAACACGGAAGCAGTTTTGAGTACACAAGTTAAATATTGAATAAAAGTTATTTTGCACTATTTAATATAAAAAATTAGTGAAGTGTTAGTGGATATAAAAGTTAAAAATATAAGTGTAAAATTCATTATAAATCGGAGTAACACGCGTTTTAAATGGTTGAATTTTTGAACTTTAAATGCAAATGTCTCGAAAACCATAAGTCAGCGGCAACTATATTTTGTATATTTCCTTGATCTGGCGGACCGCCTTGCAATGTATTAACATGCTTTGAATCAACTTCCTCCGAAGAGTAAGGGGCCGCATTTGATTTTAATAAATATTTATTTAATATTATGACTGTGAGTACTAGTTTGGCTATATCTATTTTTCTTAAATAATCTAAATGAGTTTATTTCACCATCAGAAATTAAACCATGAACCATTTTTCCATAATACAGAATATCACTGATATCAGTAGTGATTGGGAACTTGATCAGTTTAGTTCTCAAACTTCTTGCACTTTGCTAATACATTTGTAAGTTATTTGACTTCTCTTTTGATGCCTGAAAGGAAGGTTTATTTACAATTCATTATCATTGATAAATCGAATAGTTTGGGTTAGTTCCCCACTTTACTAGGTTATTTAAATGTTTTTATTGCGATTTTGTTAAATAGTGCTAGATGATAGCAGATTATTCACAGATATCGGTTTATTCCTTAGCATCGTCTTAGCATCTCTAGGCGTTGATGTATCGAGTAGAAAAGGACAGGTTCAACAGTCTCACCAAGTTTTCTCAATCTAATATTCGACATTATATAGGGAACTCTCCAATCTTTATACCATCATCTGCTAGACGTTCTGTCCCAAACGGCTGCTTGGATTCAGGTATGTTTTTACAATGATTATAGCTGCATTATTTTGTCTTTCGATCTCCACTGCACTGGCTATTTTCTCTTTTGTAACCAATGATTACATTTTTTGCAGCAAATTCTATAATTGTTAACCATAATTATTTTGTCATACTCAAAACATGCGTGTCTAATTGTTGCTTTTATCAGTCAACTCCGATCATCCCATAACTTAAGCTTTCACAGCCAA
Organism: Bactrocera tryoni; assembly: GCF_016617805.1. Classification (NCBI taxonomy): domain Eukaryota; kingdom Metazoa; phylum Arthropoda; class Insecta; order Diptera; family Tephritidae; genus Bactrocera; species Bactrocera tryoni. Next base: position 398,155 of record NW_024395824.1, read on the forward strand.
GCACTTTTTAAATCCGATAATGTTTACGTTTTTAAAACGATCCAGCAATGCATTGCTTTTTTTAAAATCCTAATTTTGACAAAAAACAAAGCCTTTTCTATTAATATCTCTCTCCCATTGGGATTTCTACAAGTCGGCCCAAATAGTAATTTAAATAGTAATAGTAAAATGCTTCGTATTGCATTACGAATTAAGAAATGAAAAGTGTTAAAAGAAATTCATTTTATAAGGGAATAAATATTTCCCCTTTCGAAAATTACTACGAATTAAAGAAAAGATCAAATCTATGGAACGAATTAATGAAACTTTTTTTAGACAGTCCTTACAACATCAGTTTTTTTTTCAAATTATGGAGATTGGATTTCAGCTCGTCTTGTCATCCTGATCATTTAACTATATGTACATACATATGTAGGTCGATAAGTTTTAGGTGATACACACAACCCTTAGGTGAATGAAATTATTATACTCTGTAGCAACATGAAGCAAGAATATACAAAGTAAAGAAGATGTCATAAACGAGGAGAAGTATGTACAGATGACAAAACAAGATGCAAAATTATAGCGATGGGTCATTCCATTTGAAATGGAAAAAGAAGAAGAAGTGCCTAAAACAGACCAGTGCCATTTTAATGAAGACCTAAAATATTTGGATAATAGTTTGGAAATCAAAGGAAATCCCAAGATAGTTCAGAAAGTAAGCACAGGAATGAAAAAGGAAAGGTTGTGGAACACAAAAAAGGTACAATTCATTAATGATGAGACATTGCTATTACCCAAGAATAATTTCATATCTGTTGAGATATATGCAATATCTATTGAAAGCGATGAAAAAATTTAGAAACAGTGAGGCTAATTTTTTTTTTTTATTATTTTATAGTGTACCTAGTATATAAAAATAAAATACTAACAACAATTCTGGTCTCAATAATTAGGAGAGAAACTTAAAAGCTAAATGTTAAGAAATACATTTGTTGCTACTGTTATTTTACTAGGTCGGAATACTTCTTGCGTTTCAACCGGATTTCTCGCCTAGCAGTTTTGATGAGTCTGGACGCTTCCTCATTGACGTGCTGTCTAAGCCCCAGTTCGTGAGACTTTGCTATTTTGGAGATTTCATCTACCACTGAATTCAGGCCTAGATCTCGGTGCAAGTCAGCAGATCTAATGTACCTAGGAGCATTGACTGAAGTACTTAGTACCTTACTTTGAAAGCGCTGAATGCTGGCAATACAGCTTTGACTTGAGCAACCCCACAGTTGGGCTCCGTAGGCCCAAACTGGCTTTAGAACTTAATTATATAGTAACAGTTTGTTTTGAATTGATGGAGTGGATTTCCTACCAACTAGGTGGTAAAGTTTGCCAAATTTCATATCAAGCTCGCTCATTTTTTTTGACATGCTCTTTCCAGCGTAGTTTAGCATCTAAGGTGATACCTAAGTATTCAGCACTGTTATGATGTAGTATAGGAATGTTATTTATATAAATTGGACAATATGCCGGCTTTTTCAAGGTAAAGTCGACATGAATTGATTTGATGTCGTTTAAATTGATGCGCCACTTAGATGCCCACTGAGTAATTGCGTTGACTGCTGTCTGCACTCGTCGACTAGATATTGAAGTTGACTCTCCAGCTGCTAACAAAGCTGTGTCATCCGCAAATGTCGCTGTCATATAACTAGAATCAGATGGGAGGTCACTGGTTAAAAGCAAATAAAGCATTGGCCCCAACACTTGGGGAACACCGACTTCTATCAGTTGCAAGTTTGAATATGCATCCTCTTGTTTAATGCCGAAGTATCTATCTTTTAAGTACGAAGCAATTATTTTACAAAATTGTTTGGGTAGCATGTATTTTAATTTGAACAGTAGACCCGTATGCCAAACTTTGTCAAAAGCTTGAGACACGTCCAAAAAGGCCGCCGTACAAACGTTCTTTTTACCGATTGTATTTTCGATGAAATTAATGATTCGGTGTACCTGGTCAATTGTTGAATGGTGGTCATGAAAGCTAAATTGATGTGTTGGTATTAGGTGTTAATGAGCGATTATTGGTTTGAGCCTATTTATGAATACATTCTCAAAGATTTTAGATAAGGCTGGCAGCAGCGAAATTGGTCTATATGATTTAACATCGTGTACTGTATTGCCCGGCTTAAGTATCATTATAACTTCAGATACTTTACAAAGCGATGGCACGAATCTAAGGCATAAAGCACTGTTTATAATGTTTACAAGTTTTTTTATACAATTTTTTGGTAAATTGCATATTTCTCCAGTTATTAAATCGTACCCAGGTGTTTTTTGAGTCTTGTTTTCCCGATAAGATTTTTAATTTCTTTAATAGTAACAGGAGAAATGCTGATATGTGGATCCAACCAACTAGTTTCACACTTTATCTCATACCCATCGTTAGGCATAAATGTGTTTCTCAAATGATTTGCAAATACGGCAGCTTTCTGTTCACTCGTTTTGGCCCATGCAGTTTCGTTTAGTTTTAATGGTGCTACATGTTTTATTTGTTTATTAATATTTTTTGCAGCTTTCCAGAGTGAATAGTGGGTGGATTTATCAGCTGTGAGTTTAGTCAGATAAGTTTTGAAGGACAAATTTTTAAACTCTTTAATTTGTGCTCTTAGTTTCACTGCACATTTATTAAGCTCAGTTTTGGGAGCAGAGGACCTAGTTTGCTGCCATCTCCGTCGAAGCTTGCGCTTTTTATAGATACTTTCTAAGATGTGTTTTGGGTATTTGGTACCACTTAGATTCACGCGGGTATTTGGTGTACTCTTCCACGCAGCGTTTTGAATTATTTTTTGTGAAATCTTCAACCTCACAGTCCAACTCAATACCAGTCGATATGTGATTAAGCTTTGGGTCGATTTTATTCACTATACTTTTAAATTTATACCAATTAGTGTATTTATTACATAACGTTGACTGGGCGGCCGAAATATTTCTGTATGAGACAGAGTTAGTAGCATTGGGGAATGGTCAGAGCTTAGGTCTGAGCAATCTTTAATATATAAATTGAGTTTCGGTAGTTTATTGATTATAAAAAAGTCAAGAAGGTCTGGCAATTTCTATGTATACTATGTAGGCCAATAAGTGGGTCTTCCTGTAGAAACAAAATTGCATCCAACTGTTTGTATAGCTTTGAGAAGTTCTCGACCTTTGGTTGTAGTTAAACGAGATCCTCAATGAGTGTGTTTTGCGTTAAAGTCGCCACCAGTGATGTACCTTCCGTCATATTTTTTTAATAAATTCCTATACGTTTCTATTTTTATATTATGTCTAGGTGACTATACAGAGCAATAAGATTCAATGGGTGATTGTGCAATTTAACTGAAATTCTTGTAGCTTGAATTTCTTCCGTCTTAATCGGATCTTCCTCGCAGTGTTCAGTATTGCTATTGATAATTATAGCGCTCCCTCCTCGTGCTGAGTTTTCCTGGTGTGGTGTGTGATATAATTCATAATTTTTAAATTTTAAAAATGAATGGTTCGTAAAATACGGTTCAGATAATAGACATATATCAATATTTCTGTCGTATTTCTTCTAATTTATTTTTACTTTTGGAAAGACCATTAGCGTTACTGTTCATCAATAAATTGTAGATGGTACTCAAGAGCGTTGAGCCGCTGATTAAAGGGCCTAAATAGTTGCTCTTGCTCATTTAGTTTATCCAAAATTTGGGATAACGGATTATTTTTTTGAATTGTATTTGTATGGCCCTGCTTAGCCATTTGCGCAAATGAAACTTTACAAGTAGAAACGGAAGGAAGGGATTTTACTTCTCCTGTGTTCACAACGGGTTTGTTCGTCGGAGCATTGGCATTCTCCTCAACTGAATTACCATTCTTTTTATCTCTAAGTTTTTGCAGTTCTTTTGCACATTTCACACACCTCGACTAACGGTACTAAGAATGGTTTTGATCTGGTGAATTTTTTTAATGTCTTCGGTAGCATCAAATACTACTAAAAACATATCTAGCGGTTTTTTAGTCGTCCATTCAAGCTTATTAATTGCATTTATGACATTAAAACCTTGAAATTTTAGATCATTTAAAATGGATTGTGTATCGCATGAGTGGTGTAAATTTTTTAGCATTACCTTTATTGGCCTATTATATTTACTCTCGTAGCTGAGCCAAGGTATACGCATATTTTCATTAGATAAGTATTTTGTTATTGTGCGATAAGTGTTTGCATCGAAGACATTAAGTTTGTAGGCGCCGTTGCTCAAAAGCTTTATTAAAAAGTTGTTATTTATTAGATCTGCAATATTAGAATGTAATTTATTAAAATCCTTTACGTCGTTTATTGTAATAGGAGGTGGGCGGTGGGTTTTAGTATCATTGTTGGCCGCCTGCTCTTTATTTTTATTTTTCGAAGGGCTGACAATTGTTGGAGAAGTATCAGCTTTGCGTTTTTTGAAGAGCGCTTCTTTTTGAGTATCCACTCATCTTCATCGCTTCCGTATATTTGATCTACATTCATACTAGAATGTTTTGCTTCAACACTCACAAGCTTGCTTTTACTAGATTTTAGTTCTTCGTTTTCTCTTTTTAATTCTATGTTATTTTTATGTAATTGATTGCACATCGCTTCCAAAACTCTAAGCCTCTCATTTATAAGTGAGGTAGTTTTTTCTAATTCTCTTATTTTATTTACTCTAATGAGCTGAGACTGTTTCTCGGAGGTTCAGCCATTTTTATTAGAAACCCATCGTTTCGTCGATAATGTAGTTTAAATAAGAAATTTTTTTTTTGTTTTTTATTTTTATGTGACCAGTATGGCAGCGCTGATTACAATTGGAAATTGTTAGAACAGAACAGCCGATTTAATACACGCAGAAATAACGTGTAAAAGAAACAGCTGATGTGCACTTTTTTCCCCCCGCGAAAATTAATTATTTGAGTGTTTATTTGATTTGTTATTGTTTAAAAAATCAAACTTCGATAAAAAATGCAATTTGATTTGAATGATTTTCACCAATTGCTATCACTAATCCAAGAAAATCGAGGTGAAACGTGTTGAAAACATCAATGCCTCCCACGGCGAACCACCCACGAATTACCACAGATTAGATTATTTGCAAATTGTCGCAATTGGGGAGCACACTTGGAGGCTGACCGCACTCAATGATAGATAACTGGTATGTGAAAGGCTAATGAAAATATAATTTATTCCGAAGAAAAAGATGCCGAAGAAGATCTTACAGATTTAAAAGCCTCAAACGAAACAGGTCTTTACAATGGAAGACCACGAACCAACTAAACACGGCAGCAAACCACGCTGGCCGGCAGATGTAGAAAAAGAGGACAATTTAAAGCGCAAAAAGATGAAGACGAAGCTGAAGTAATGGAGCAAAGTTTAGATGAGGAAGATGGGTTTAAGGGGACAAGCCAACAGAATGGCCGTGCGATGTTGTTTAAGTTAAGCAAAATCCAAATATTACTGAGAGAGAAGTAGAAGATTATGTAGACGATGACCAGTAGCCAACAAGTACGGCACGTGAAGATACTGCACATCACAAACAACGCTGACCCGAACGGGCAGACGCTGTTGCTGGACGCATGCTATTTATACGTTTTTGTGTTCTATTTATATATGTAATAGGCATAAATATATAACACGTATAAATATAAATCAGAGATGGGCAAATGAAATGTATGGATGTATTGGTAACCGCGAGCGTAAAGTGGCTACCATGGGACAAAGAACATTTGCAGTCAGTTGATTAACAAACAACAGCGAAGCAACATCGTGCGCCGCTTGGTTGTTTTATGATACTATTTATGCGCGTACCTATGTATATGTGTTTGTTCAAAATGAATGACAGATATTGCTTTATGCTTTCCGATGCCTTTGGTAATATGCAATGTCTATTGTGTAATATGTGTGTAAAGGGGACCCGGGGATATAATTTTAGGAGGCACTATAATACCTTCCATAAATACTTTGAGAAATATTAGGGTATTGAGAGAGATAATATGTTTTTTGAAAAAAAAAATTCCCTTTTGCAGAAGTATAAGGATTGGGTTTTCCAAGTTGAAAACGATTTATTCAAAGAAGTTGTAACCCGGTTAAATGTGATGCAAACCAATATGAATTAAAAATCCAGTCAGATTTAATAATTCCTAGAAGTGAAATGTCATTTAATGATAAAAAGGATATTACCGATTACTGGAGGAACTTAGAAAGCACATTTTATCCGCAGCTTAAAGAAATTTTCCTCAAGGTTTTATCATTTTTCCCCTCAACCTTCTTTTGTGAACACATTTTTTCTGATATGATATTCATCTGTTCCAAGCAAAGAAGCAGGTTAACTACTAGAAATTTATCGAATGCAATTTTAATAAGAAACTGTCACAAAAGAATAGAATTAATGTAGGCATTCAAAATAATAAAAATTAAAAAAAATTAATTTTTTGGGGCGCCCAGAAACAACCCCGTTTTGACGAAAACCTTAATGTAAGTGAATATATTTCAAAGCAAAGGTGTTTTTGGACGCCGAGGCAAGCCTTATTTTTAAGCATGATTTCTCGAGAACTTCACAATTTCAACTTTATCTTAAAATTTCCGCTAACTAGTTTGCTTGTAAAAGTAGTCAACTCCCAATTTACCCCACCAAAGGTATCTGAAATTATAACATTTTATTTATGTTATACATTTCAAATGGGGCAAAAATATACTAGGGCATAACAAAACATCAACATACCGACTACCTACGCTACCTCGTTGCTGTCTGCAGCGCAACTGGCAGGAAAATCAATTCATTATCCCACAGTGCAAAACTGGTTTTTTCGCTCTCAATAGCGACTGAAATAAGAGCATAAGAATACGTTTGCTGAGAGTAACTGCTCATGTGAGTCAAAACGCCCATGTATGATATAGATATATTATAGCAGATACAAGGCTATTTTCATCGCGAGGTAGGTGAGTAACGGTTCAGGAGTTTCGGACATGCGGATTTGTAAATAGTAGCGAAGCGGCATGGATATTACTCGGTTTACCGTGACCTGAACGGCACCCAACAGTTACCGATCTTGCTGTGCACCTCCCGTACGGAGAACGCGTGTATTTTACAGAGGCAAACTTGCGAGATCGTGTTGTAAAAACGCATGGCTCAAGGCTTTGTTGTTGTGAGTTTAATTAGAGCGGCTATAACTGAGTCTAGACACTTCGCAGAAGTTGTTATTGATGTCGGCGAAGGTTATTAATTATTATTTCCGAGGTTACAAGAAAAACTGGCTAACGAGAGGTGGTTGAGCGAAAAAGATATCATGGCGCCCGAAAACGACTACAGTTTCCTTTGAACGTTGCTTTCTATATCACAAAAAATAAAAGTCAAGGACAAACTGTAAAAGTATTCGGTATTCACCTCCGACGGACAATTGTATGTGGGTTGCTCGTGTGTGTCGGTAGCAAGAAATCCTTTTTATTTACGTAGAAAACAATAAGTTTTGCATTGTTGTTTACCGTGATGTGCTGCAGTAAAATAATTTTTAGCCCTCTACGACGCGAAGTAAAAAACATTCATCAAATTTTGTAAATTGATCTTACCGAAGTTCAAATGTAATTTACTTTGCTTCGGAAATTGTGAATAGCCGTTATTGTACTATTAGTACACAATTTATTTTCCGCGGGTAACACCGCGCGGCAAAGCTGGTCATTAATAAAACACCGGAAGGTGCATAGCCATCGTTAACCGTTATGTGATATGTCAACATTTGAACGTCGCAAATGTGATGACTGCATACTTTTGTCGTACGGGAATATGCTAAGGTTATTGAATTGTTTGACAGGTGTCATGCCAACCAAACAAAAAAATTAAGCCTCGTTCACAACAAATGTTCTCCACCAACATATTTGTATCTTATCACTCACTTCATATCAATTATCAAAATTAGTAAATTAAAAATGAAAAAAAAGAAATAATAAAATCAGAATGCTTACTAGATTTCGTGTCTGTTAATTATTGTACCACCAGAGGTAAGATATTATCGTACAGCTCGTATGCTCGTATACATCTCAATACTAATAATAATTTACCGTAATTCATTTTCAAATTGTTGCTATTTAAACATTATGAATTTTTCAAGTAATATTACTTTTCCCTTTTTTCTTATAAATTATTTTCTAATAATTTACGGTGTCTGTTGATGTGTTAATATGATTAAACGAGTTGTGTCTAACCGCTCAGTTTTCAAAAGTTGGGAATTCGAAAACTGTTTTAAATTTAATCAACTTATTTAACGAATAGGAATCTAGTAAAATCATGATGTCAATACGTTAATTCAAATCTTCTTCTGAATTTCAGCAAATTTTTAAAGCGACAATCTGAAACCAAAAAAAAAAAACAAATTACTAATCTAAAATAATCAAATATCACTTCCGGCCAAGCTATTTTGGAAGCCGGGTCGGCAAAAGTCCAATATCGCCGAAAGTAATTTGATTTTTGGAAAACCCTCTAGTAGAGATATTATTGAATAGTTAAACACTGAAAATATAAAAAAACACCGATCGAATAATTTCTAGAATAGAATACTCATCAATTTTTGGCATTAGTTAACTATACTTTAGAACATGTTTCCACGAAATTTTATTAAAACAATTCAAACTATGCCCAAACTGCTGACACGAAACTTTAGATGGAATAATGAAACCCGTTACATGCATATGAGAGGAGGTACTTCGTGAATACGTTTTTGGCATTAAACTATAGTATATCAAACATACAACATTTTAGTTGAAATTTTTATTCGGTATTATCGATATAAACTCAATCCATTAAAAAAAATTGTAGAAATATGATTGATCTCAATTTTTTGCTTACAAAACTGTGCCAATGCTTCTTCTTTACTGCTGTAGAAACCCCTTACGGTTATCGTCGAGTTAACAACAGCGCGCCAGTCATTTCTTTTTTTCGCTACGGGGCGCCAATTGGATATTCCAAGCGAAGCCAGGTCCTTCTTCACCTGAATCTTCCAATGGATTGGAGGTCTTTCTCTTCATCTGCTTCCCCCGGCGGGTATTGCGTCGAATACTTTCGAAGCTGAAGTGTTTTCGTCCATTCAGACAACATGACCAAGCCGCTTTCGTTTAATTCGCTGAACTATGTCAATGTCGTCATATACATATATCATACAACTCATCGTTCCATCGAAAGCGATTTTCGCCGTGACCAACGCGCAAAGGACCGTAAATCTTTCGCAGAACTTTTCTCCCGAAAACGCGCAACGTCGACTTATCGGTTGCTGTCATCGTCCATGCCTCTGCTCCATATAGTAGGACTTATAGAGTTTTGTTGTTGTTCGCCGAGAGGAGACTTTTCCTACTTAGTCCGCACCTCTTGGCAAGAGATATTCTGCCTGTCAAAAGCAGCATTGAAATCGACGAAGAGGTGGTGCGCGTCGATTCTCGTTTCGCGGGTCTTTTCCAAAATTTGGCGCATGGTGAATATCTGATCAGTTGATGATTTGCCAGGCCTAAAGCTACACTGATGGGGTCATGGGTAGAAGTTCACGCAAGTGAGGAAAGGTCTCTAATCGCCATTCACTTGGGAGTGGCTAGAAACGATTCTTTTACACATGGCTCAAGTAGCTCACGACTTCCGGTCTTTGACCAAGTATCCTCTGAGTAGCCTAAGCACAGCCGTTTGAAGGCGAGCTAAAGTGAGAAGGCGAAATATTCCCTACACAGGATTGTGCGCCTGTTTCGCGACCCGCCACGTAAAAAAACACCCCCCATAAAAAGATGCTACAAGCTTCGTATGAGTGACCCCTCCTTTTGATCAAAAACCAAACTCTATAAGTCACTCATAATTCCCGTCCTGCTATATGGTGCAGAGGCTTGGACTATGACAACAACTGATGAGTTGACATTGCGCGTTTTCGGGAGAAAAGTTCTGCGAAAGATTTACGGTCCTTTGCGCGTTGGCCACGGCGAAAATCGCTTTCGATGGAACGATGAGCTGTATGATATATATGACGACATTGACATAGTTCAGCGAATTAAACGACAGCGGCTACGCTGGCTAGGTCATGTTGTCCGAATGGACGAAAACACTCTAGCTCTAAAAGTATTCGAACGATCAGGTAGAGAAGGACCTCGCTACGCTTGTAATGTCCAATTGGCGCCATGAAGCTAAAAATAGAAACGACTGGCGCGCTGTTGATAACTCGGCTATAATCGCGTAAGCGATGTCTAAACCAATTAAGAAGAGGAAGAAAGCCACACTGATAAAGTCCAATCAGTTCGTTGACGATGGGCTTTAATCTTTCACACAATTCGCTCAATAGAACCTTATACTCGTACGCGATGTTTAGGAGACTTATCCAACGGTAGTTGGTGCAGATTGTGGGGTCTTCCTTTTTGTGGATTGGGCAGAGCACACTTAAATTCCAATCGTTGGGCATGCTTTCGTTCGACCATATTCTACGAAAAAGATGATGCATGCTTCTTATCATTTCTTCGCCACCGCGTTTATATAGCTCGGCCGGCAATCCATCGCCTCCCGCCGCCTTGCTGTTCTTCGGGGTGAGTAATTTTTATGCGAATTTTTCATGGTAAGGCAATGGAATGTCTGCTCTATCGTCATCGACTGAGGAACCGGGTTCGTCTTCGCCTGGCGTTATATTTTCACTGCCATTCAGCAGGCTGGAGAAGTGTTCCCTCCATAATTTTAGAATGCTGTGGGCATCAGTCACTAAATCACTTTTGAGTGTTCTACAAGAGTATGTCCCGGTCTTGAAACCTTCCGTTCGTCGCCACATTTTTTTCGTAGAATTTTCAAGCATTACCCCTGTCGGCGAGCTTGTCAAGATCTTCGTCTTCACGCATTCCGGTATCGCTCTTTCTTCGTCTGCAAACGCGTCTCGCTTCCCTGTTCAACTGTTGGTATCTATTCCATCCCGCCCGTGTTGTGGTCGATCGAAACGTTGCGAGGTAGGCAGTCTGTTTTCTCTCCGCTGCGACATGGCACTCCTCGTCGTACTAGCTGTTCTTTTGCATTTTCCGAAATCCAATGGTTTCGGTTACACCTTTACGTAAGGAGTTTAAAATGCATCATACCACAGTTCCCTTATACGGAGTTGTTGACGAGTGCTCTCAGAGAGCAGGTGTGCAAGTCGAGTAGAGAGTCGTTCGGCTGTCTGTTATGATTGCAGCTTCTCGACGTCGAACCTTCCTTGTGCTTGTTGACGTGCGTCTTTTGCTGTACAGAGGCGGTTGCGTATCTTAGCTGCAACGAACTGGTGGTCGGACCGATGTTATGATCTCGGAGATCATAGAAAGAGACGTGCCTGCCGTCTATCACCACATGATCGATCTCGTTGGTGGCTTTTCGATCCGGAGGCAACCAGGTAGCTTAATGAATTTTCTTATACTGGAATCAAGTACTAAAGATAACCATATTTCGAGCTCCGGCGAAGTCGATCAGCCTCAACCCATTTGGGCCTCCTCGTGGAGGCCGAATTTACCGACTGTTGTGGCAAAGAGACCTTCCTTACCCACCGGGACCTACTCGTCTCAGTCCTTGTCCCGTCCATCGCATTTCTTGGACGGCGGTGATGTCAGGCTTTTCTCTAATGACGACATCAACCAGCTGGGCCAGCGGCACCTTCACAACTAAGGGACCGGACATTCCCGGTGCATGCCCTCAATTCGTAGTCCTTATTTCGTTTGCCATGGTCGCCATCAAAAGAGGGGTCACTCATCCGAGGTTTGTTGCTTCTTTTCACTGGGGGTATTTTTTTACGTGGCGGATCCCAAACCTAGCGCACAACCGTATATAGGAATTTTTTACTTAACTTCATTTAATTTTCCGAAGATATATTACGTATTAACTGATGTACTATACATACAGTGGGGAGCACAAATGGGTAATAGTCTTAATTTTTTTTATTCTTTTAGCTCATGTTCAATTCTAAATAATACTAAAACATAAAATGTAAAAATTCTAAAAAAAAGTAAAAAAAATTAAAACAGTTCACATGTACTCAATTATACACCTGTTACGATTTCAACAAAAACAAGAAAAAACGTTAACTTCGGTTGCACCGAAGCTAAATACCCTTCACAGGTGCATTTCTGTTAGTAACTATGTGTTCAGTTTGTATGGAAGCTATATGCTATAGTAATCCGTTCTAAACTAGTTTTTTTGAGATTACATTGTTGCCTTAAAAAATAACATATACCAAATTTCGTAAATATATCTTGTGAAAGTTGTCCATACAAGAAGTTGATTCCGATCGTTCAGTTTGTATGGCAGCTATATGCTATAGTTAACCGATCTGAACAATTTCTTCGGAAATTACATTATTGCCTTAGAAAATAACATATACCAAATTTCGTGAATATATCTTGTCAAATGTGCAAGTTGTCCATACAAGAACTGGATTCCGATCGTTCAGTTTGTATGGCAGCTATATGCTATAGTTAACCGATCTGAACAATTTCTTCGGAGATTACATTGTTGCCTTAGAAAATAACATATATCAAATTTCGTGAATATATCTTGTCAAATGTGAAAGATGTCCATACAAGAACTTGATTCCGATCGTTCAGTTTGTATGGCAGCTATATGTTATAGTGGCCCGATATCGGCCGTTCCGACAAATGAGCAGTTTCTTGAAGAGAAAATGACGTTTGAATGAATTTGCAAATTGATATCTTAAAAACTGAGAGACTAGTTCGTATATATACAGACAGACGGACAGACAGACAGACGGACATGGCTAAATCGACTCAGCTCGACATACTGATCATGTATATATATACTTTATTGGGTCTCCGACGATTCCTTCTGGGTGTTACAAACTTCGTGACAAACTTAATATACCCTGTTCAGGGTATAATTAAAGTTTACCGTAAGTTTGCATTTTTCACGACATAAATAAAATATTTAATTGATATTGTGCTTAAGTGCGCCTGGTAAGAACTATTACATTAATTTCATAGCTACTCAAAATAATGAAGAAACTGTAACCACTCATTGATGGGATTATTATATTCTTTAAAAGAGCAGGTCTTCCACACAAATAATATCTAAAGATCTTAAAATAAACCAAGAGTTAGGAAAAGGCAAACTATTTCAGGTGAGAACCACTTGACACCAAAATACGCATTAATGTAAATAAATAAGCTTGTTAGTAAATGGAATGACAAATAAGCTTTCCACGTCATTGGTTATATTGCAGCGGTAAAAAGCAAATAAACTGCATTGTTAGTAAATAATGTCAAGGCACGGTTGAAACTCGCCACAGAACACCGAAAGTGGATGGCAGATGACTGAAAGCTTGTAATCTGTTCAGACGAATCAAAATTGAATCGTTTTCAGTCAGCTGTCAAACAATATAGCTGGCATCGCTTTGGGAAAACTGTCCAAATGAGCCTTGTTACAAAAACAGTAAAGTATGGTGGGGAGCCTTATGTTTTGTGGTTGCTTCACATGGTGGCATGTTGTACCTCTACAGCAGTGGTCGGCAAGTGCCGAGTGCACGCATACAAAAATATTCTTGCTTGTGTATGTGGCAAAAATACTCATTGCCGCTGTCAAATTGTACACCCAAAAAATTTTGCGCGCAAATAATATATATTTTTTAGAAAATTTCACAGAAAACTTTAAAAACAACTGAGAAGTATTAGATATTACAAAATAAAAAATATCAGAACTGCTTTTCGAAAACTTGAAAAATCATTCCCTTGTAAGGGGTAGAAGTCTGAAAAAATGTTAAACGTATTTTGAATAATATTGGAAAAATGCGCAAAGCTAATTCAATTCACCTTGCAGTGCTAGCGCACCGTAAAGTGACGTGATAGGTCGCGTGGATTATATAAGTATGTACATATGTTATTTTCAAGCTTAAAAATAAAACACACTAATCCACATATTTGCTTACTTCTTTGTTTATTGTTTACTTCAGGTATTTTTCATTATAACTAAGAAAAAAACGTAAATGTATTTCATTTCACTAAAATTATAAAAAAAAAAAATAAAAACTTCAATTTGTTAATCATAAAAAGTTTATGCATATGTAATCCGCACAACCACTGCAGGGTTAAATATATGAATATTTAATTAAAAAAAACATATTATAAATATTATTTGAAATTATAGGTTAACTTTGCGTTCACTGTTTGCACCTTAAATTTAACCATTAAACAGTTCTTAAAATGTCATCAGTTCATATCAGTTTTGTTAAGTTTAATTCTCATGAGGTCTTCTAAATTCGTGTCTGTTAAACGATTCCTATGTTTGCTTTTAATGATTTTTAACCCATTTACAACCAAGGAGTCAAAAAATAAGTTTATTTTAAATTTTCAGTTTTTTTTTGATTTATACCATCGCAGAGATGAACAAAAAAAATTTTTTTTTTTTTTTCTTACATATACGAAAATTTCGCTGTACCCACATGAGTACAATGGTCAAAAGTGTATAAAATATTTATGAGTGGGCTATTTTAAAACAGTCGCGTTCCACGCACGAAGCAGTACCACATAGCTCGCAAATCCACCTGATTCGTTTATGGCAGACTCTGCATCTAAGAGGCTTGAGGATTCTCTTTGGAAAATGTGCTCCTCCAGCTGTAGAAACACTTGGAGCTAACGCGCGCTTAGAATATCTTTTCAATGTGTAGTGTCGTAGGTAGTATCGCGTAATGTCACGTTGAAACTCAAGCAAATCTTTGGTACTATTATTCACGTCTTTGTACAGCTTCCAAGCGTTTACCATTGTGGAGCACATCATCGAAGTAAACAGCGGCCACCACCATTTTTTGCCTCGAATCCCAATTTTGTATACATTTACGGCCTGATCATGTACATAGATCAACACCGCCCATACCGTGGTTGTAATTTGAAAGTAAATTTGGCTGAGGTATACTTATCTTTTTTTGTTCCAGTTTTGACTAACGCTTTACGTATTACAACGGTTCAACCGTATCAAAATTAGTTCCCATAGTTACGACATTATTGTCATTCCACTTGACAAACAATATTTTATTATTGTGGTCGTATTTGATCTTAAAATATCCTCTTGCTTGTTTTTGGAAATATTTTTTTGGATTCAAAGGACATTTTTTAGTTCTATTTTCTCTCGTTGCTCCTACGGCTTTATCAAACAGTGTCTCAAATACCTCAACGGGACTTCTACCATCCAAATACATTTTCATTTTCATCTTATTTTCTATATATATAGTAGTCGAATCCATTGTCAAGTTGCATGCTTCGTTGTTCCAAATAGGGCTTACAGAACGTATTTCAGCACCCATTCTTTGTAGCTGGGCAACTTCGCTGTCAAAGTTTATGCTGTTATTGAATACTTCAACGCATCCAGCAACGTCGCCAGGCAAGTTTATTTCATTTATGTTATCTTCATCACCTTCCTCTTCGTCAGTATCGACGTCAGGAGGAATCATAACGATATCGACGTCATCTGCCTCATCATCATCCGCGATGTCAGCTAAAGCCTGTGAAAGTTGTTTATATCTCTTTCCATAAAAACACGAAGTGGAAATAGCCATCCTAACCAAAAGATACAATTTTTTATTTCACCTTCACATTTTGCCATTGTACCTAAGCGGGTACACAACTTTTAAAAGGCACATACCTCAAATAAGAATAGGTTTTTCAAATGGTTTTTTTTTGTAAAATTGATCTCTTTAGTCTTATCTCACACAACACACAATTTTAAAACTAACAATTCACAGATAAAAGCTCATCAACAGCAAAATAATGACTAAAGACACAAAATCACACAATATGAAAAAACCGCGCAGAAGTTGACGCCACAAAAAGTGCCGTTATGAATTCGCGTGAAGCGAATGTATTTTTTTTGTTGTTTCTAGGAATAAAACTACGCATATGATCAAAAATTTGTGTGCAAATACTTAGCATTGAGTTACGCCACATGCCTAAACTTGACTGATTTTCTGTACACAAACGAGTACAATGGTTGTAAATGGGTTAATATAGAAAAAGCGTTTTCGCACATATAGGTGGTGCCAAACATTGAATAGAGCTTATATATTTCGGTTGTGCAATTTGGGTATTTTTTTTTACATATTTGCTTCCAAAACTCCTTTCCCGTCGCCAAAGGTAATGAGACATCTTCTATCATTTGTTGTATTTCTTTTCTAATTGCAGGGCTTTGATTTTGTACATCAGAAACATAAGTGTTATTGTGAAGGTCTATAG
This sequence comes from Bactrocera tryoni, assembly GCF_016617805.1. Classification (NCBI taxonomy): domain Eukaryota; kingdom Metazoa; phylum Arthropoda; class Insecta; order Diptera; family Tephritidae; genus Bactrocera; species Bactrocera tryoni. Next base: position 414,359 of record NW_024395824.1, read on the forward strand.
CCGGTAATATTTTATTAAAATCTTCAAATCTCTTGTTTATGTTGTGAAATATTTCCTCACTTGTTGTAAAGAATTCTTGAAATAAAGAATCTGAAATACATAAATTAAATGATCCAGTTTTCGGCAGTGAGCTTATATTTTTATTTCTTAATTTTTCATTTAAAATTTGTAATTTTCTTTTGAAATTGTTAATAATTGGAAATAATTCAAATATATGTTTATTTTCGCCCTGCAGTGCAAGATTAAGTTCATTAATCAGATTACAAAAGTCAGTAAGGAATGCTAGTCTGATTAAAAAATCGTTCTCGCTTAAATGACCCGATAATCTTTTAGAATCTGGAGACTGATTCAGTTTTAAGAACTCTAAAATTTCGCATCGAAGTTCAAAAAACCTTTCTAGACTTCTTCCTCTGCTAAGCCACCTTACTTCTGTGAATAACAGTAAATCACCGTAGTCAGCTTCAACCTCCTCAAGAAATGTTTTAAATTTTCTATGATTTAACGCATTGTGACCCCCTCTTATTTTATTTATAATTTCTACACATATTTTCATCACATCATTCAAGCATAAATTTTTAGCAAATAAGGCTCGCTGATGTATAATGCAATGAAATGTTGGCACATCAATATGTTTGGTTAAATGCCCATTAAAGCCCTTCTTTTTTTCCACCATCACCTTTGCTCCATCTGTGCAGACAGCACTCAATTTATTTTTGTCAATAATTGAAAAAACTCTCTCATTAACAGCTTCCCACAATGTTTGCCCATTTACATGACCATGCAAAGAAACTAACCCAGCAAAATCCTCATGAGTAACCAAATTTTCGTGGACTGTTTTCAAAAAAATTATTAATTGGCATGTATTACCTATGTCAGTACTGTCATCTAAACAAATAGAAAAAAAAACAAACATTCCTGAAGGCGTTTTTTCAAATCCTCAAATAAAAAATTACTTATTTTTGCTGTACGGCAATTCTGGCTGATAATGGAATCGTTTCAGCAAGCAAAGCCATATCTTTGCCACTTTGGCCAAAGCAATTTAAAACATTTTCAACAAGATTTTTTACAAAAGGACCGTCTTCATGTGGACGACATTTCTTTGCCAATGCAAGCGCAACAGCATAAGAGGCTTTTAATATTTGGCGTTCTTCACAATTTTGATTATGATCTGGCTGTTTTAAAAATTTATTGAACACTTTGGCTTTCATTTCGACAAGTAGTTCCGCTCTTTCATCATTTTTGTACTTTTCATAATCAATATGGTGTGACATGTAGTGCCTTCTTATGTTATATTTGCTGAATTTTGCTAATTGTGTCGAACAAATGTAGCATTGCGGCTTTTTTAAATAATTTTCAAAAAAAAAAAACATCAATTCCCAAGAATTGTCAAACATATTTTTGCAGTGTATTTGAATTAAACAAGCGCGCATAATGTTGCTTTAACAAAAGTCAAGCAGAGACTAGCTGCTTTGTGTATACAAATCTCTTGTGTACATGTGAATTGCCGATCGTGTCTGTGTAAAAACACGATTGCAGTCGGGCCCGCGGGTCTATGGGCTGCCGACCACTGCTCTACAGAAAAAGCAGACTTTTGTAGAAACATATATCCGATTTTGTGGAGAGAAGCCATTTAGTATAGAATTGAACATGAACTAAAATGATAAAAACTATTTCAAATTTTCTTTACTAAATATAATGTTATGGAGATATACAAGATGTGTTCCAAAGTAAATAGGACTTAAAAAAAACAGAACAAATGTTTTTTTTCGGCAAAATCAATTTATTTTATTCAAAATAGTCTCCTTCTGCTTCAATACAGCTTTTTGCACAGTCTAAAAGCATGTCGAACGAGTGTTTTAGCTCGTTGGCCGGTATGTCCGCCAGTATGCCGGTGCAAGCTTTTTGAATGGCCTCTACGTCTACATAACGCTTTCCTTTCATAAGCAAATGCATTTTGAGGAAAAGTAAGAAGTCGCACGGTGCCATATCAGGTGAATACGGGGAGAATGGTTAAAATGTGATATTTGGTCAAATAATCGTCCTTCGAATGTTGGATTCTGAGAAATTTTTGGTCGTCAGTCAATTTGTGCGTTAATTCCATTTCCATGAATTTCAATGATGATTTCGGCTGATTTTTGATGAATTCACGCACAGTTTCAATGGAATTTCTGGTGATCACGGATTTTGATTGGCCCACATATTGATCGTCACTTATGTCCTCAAGACCACTTTGAAAGCGTTGAAAACGTTGAAACCGCGCACTCTGCTACGGGATAGGCAATCATCGCCATAAACTTGTTTCATCAATTGAAACGTTTCGGTAAAAGTTTTACCAATTTTAAAACAAAATTTAATATTGGCACCGCTTACGCGATTATAGCCGAGTTAACAACAGCGCGCCAGTCGTTTCTTCTTTTCGCTACGTGGCGCCAATTGGATATTCCAGGCGAAGCCAGGTCCTTCTCCACTTGGTCCTTCCAACGGAGTGGAGGTCTTCCTCTTCCTCTGCTTCCCCCGGCGGGTACTGCGTCGAATACTTTCAGAGCTGGAGTGTTTTCGTAAATCCGGACATCATGACCTAACCAGCGTAGCCGCTGTCTTTTAATTCGCTGAAATATGTTAATGTCGTCGAATATCTCGTACAGCTCATCGTTCCATCGAATGCGATATTCGCCGTGGCCAACGCGTTGGTTCTTCCAACGGAGTGGAGGTCTTCTTCTTCCACTGCTTCCCCCGGCGGGTACTGCGTCGAATACTTTCAGAGCTGGAGTGTTTTCATCCATCCGGACAACATGACCTAGCCAGCGTAGCCCCTGTCTTTAAATTCGCTGAACTATGTCAATGTCGTCGTATATCTCGTACAGCTCATCGTTCCATCGAATGCGATATTCGCCGTGGCCAATACGCAAAGGACCATAAATCCTTCGCAGAACTTTTCTCTCGAAAACTCGCAACGTCGACTCATCAGTTTTTGTCATCGTCCAAGCCTCTGCACCATATAGCAAGACGGGAATTATGAGTGACTTATAGAGTTTGGTTTTTGTTCGTCAAGAGAAGACTTTGCTTCTGAATTGCCTACTCAGTCCGAAGTAGCCTCTGTTGGCAAGAGTTATCCTGCGTTGGATTTCCAGCCTGACATTATTGGTGGTGCCAAGATAGACGAAATTATTTACGACTTCAAAGTTATGACTGTCAACAGTGACCTGAGAGCCAAGTCGAGAGTGTGTCGACTGTTTGTTTGATGACAGGAGATATTTCGTCTTGCCCTCGTTCACTGCCAGACCCATTTGCATTGCTTCCTTGTCCAGTCTGGAGAAAGCAGAACTAACGGCGTGGGTGTTGAGGCCGATGATATCAATATCATCCCTATATCACTATGTATGCTTAAATCTTTCAAACTACGCAACGGATTTTGGTGCGATTATTTTAATAGATAGTATTTGAAGAGAAAGGTTTATATGCATAGTAACCATCCTTTAAATAGTGGAGAAATATTGTTATATTTGGCGTTTCTAATGTAATGTCGTAAATAATTAAATGTTTTTCCGCTTACATTGCAAACTCAGGCTGAGCATTACGAGATTCATCAAAATAATGTACTATGTGTTGAACACATTGAAAAGGTTTCCGCGATGGTATTTGTCTATCTCTTATGAATATCCCACAATAAAAGTTTTTCTGAAATCGGTATAGGGCGTTCTTAGACGGCGAACGAGTGGTTGACAGTTGTCTCCGAGCACCTGGAGAGTCAGGACAAACATTTTCCAGCGACGTGTTTCTGTGAGTGGTGCAAGCCGAAAATGCAGCATCCGTTAGAACAGAGTTACGCGACTAAATTCTGTGAGAAACTCGGTTAATCTGCGACACAGACATTTGATATGATCAAGCAGACTTACCCAGATTTTTCTTTAGCAAGAAATGGTGTGTTTCGGTGGCACCAGGCCTCTATGGAGGACCTGGAAGAGGTCGCTGATGAGTGAGCAAATCCAAAGTGAAAACGATACTCATTGTCTTTTTTGCCATCAAAGGCTTCGTCCACCATGAATTTGTTCCTGCTGTACCAACCGTCAACGCCAAGTTTTACGTAGAAGTTCTCAAGAGGCTCAAATGAAGGGTCAATCGAGTCCGAGAAGACATCGCAACCGATTGAAAGTTTCACCACTACAAGGCCGACATCTAAATGCTTTCGCAGTTGCCCTACAGCCCAGATGTGGCCCCGAACTGAAAATGCCGATGAATGGCAAGCATTTTGAGACGACAGAGGGGATCCAAGCAACATGCACCTCGGCTCTCAAGGCTAAGGAGAATGCCTTCCGTGACGCCTTCAATGCTTGGAATTCACGCTGGCAGCGCTGCATCGACGCAGAAGGAACCTATTTTGAAAGTTTTTAAAGAATTGTAAGGATTGGTTCAATAAATTTTTTTCAAATCGACTCTCAGTCCTATTACTTTCCGGACAAACCATGTAACTCAAGAACAGCTGAACCGATTCGGCTAAAAATTGGTGGGGAGGTTGCCTAGAGCCAGGTTACGAACAAAGGATACTTTTTATCTCTTTATGTTAAAAGTCAATACAATTCATATATACAAAATTAATATTTCAAATCAGAAGCATGTGTTCAAAGTTCATGTAAGAATCATTTGAAACTTGTATTACTTCAAATAAAAGAAATAAGCAAAAAATAACAGCACAGAGCTAATGAAGGAGCACACTAATTTTTGAATGCATGCATACTTAGTGTATGGATTATACTGATTTTTATTCCTGCACCAGGCAGTTTGTATTAGGACGAACCCGTCCGATATTTTTAATATCTCCACAAAAAATGGCATTGATATTTTCGTCGTCAAGGCATTGCTAAGTAGCTAGATTATGGGCGAAGGACGCAAATACATTCATAACAAACCAAACGCCACACCTAACATAAAGAAAGCGGAATAACTGCAATGCTAATAAAAAGATTTATAACAATTTCAGATATATAGAAATATTTTCGAAGCATTGCAAAACGCAGTACAATATTTAAAAGGAAACGACTGATTCTTCCTTAAAAATTATTCAATTGCTAAATATTGGGAATGAAAAATAGTACTGCAACCAAATACGCAGTGCAATGGCTCAGTAATCAGTCGATTAATATTTTACCACGTACATCATAAAAGACTGATGCCATAACCTTACCAGCCGACTTTTTCGTCTTTCCACGCTTGAGGACTGGTTCATCATGTGCAGTCCACTATGCTGACTATCGATTGGACTCCAGTGTGAAATAATGGAGTCATATTTCTTTTGTCATACACCGACGCAAAAATTCGGTTTTATAACAATTAAAGAGCACTCAAATACTTCTCTGGACCATAGGAGTTTGGAGTCTAATCTTCTCCCGTCTGTATAAGTTGAAACAGCTAAAATAGAGCCATGTGACTTGATTTCCATTGCCTTTATTGCCATAGTCTTTATTGCCTACCCCTGCAGTATTGTTTTGAAATAACAATGCTTAGAAAAAAAATGCTCATAGAGTCCAAAACCAGCGTTTGAAAAGCAACGCTACTCCCGTAACATTTCATTTTGCTATTGCTAGCGCTCTCTCTTTGACGGAAGCCGTAGCAAAACAATCAAGGGTGTTGTAGAATCCAAGACAGAATTTCTTAGCTGTCAGAATTGCAAACCGATTCAGATTTTTAAAGGTGTCACAGAATCTGTTTGTTTTTTCGTCTTTTCGAACATACGCAAAACCAATATTAGAAACATCTGCTTACTACATCAGTAAAGTGAAAACATTTGGAAGCAATTCTATTAAAGTTTTTAATGAGTTCCGATTTAAAGGAAGATTTTAAGAGGTAACATTTATCGAATGAATAAAGACACATTTGGGTGCTAAATTACGTTTTGTACATCTTTTTTAAATATCCGGATTTGTTCCCAAAAACTTAACAGTTTAGATATTTCGTATATTATTCTTATGTTTTTCCCTATAGAAATAAAGATAAATTAATTAGTAAAAATAAAATAACTTGATATTTTAACTTACATTCCAAGTCTGTCAGCGACTATCTCCTTGCTTTGTTTCTGATAGAAAAACCGATACAAAATCTCTTTCGAACATCAAACCAATAATATCTGAATTCATGACACCTACTACGTTTTTATCGGTTTCAATTCTGATTACTACAACTATAAGATTCCACGACACCCCTGAATATTTTATTTAGAAAAAAAAAAAGCTAAATCAAAAACTTATTTTATTCAGCCAGTGTTTAAATTAAATAAAAATACAAACCTATGCTATTCAGTCACAGTATTGAAATTAATGTATTAAGTAGTAATAAGTAAATAATAAGGAGTAAGAACATATGCGTATAGAAACATAAATTAATCCTCCTCTTCAAATAAATTTAAATTATTTATAGCACTATCTAAATTAATTGAGCTAAGCTGAACAAGAAGTATATTTTAGAAGAACTGTAGCACATTAAAATTTTAATTAGCTCTGCTCTCATACCGCTCCCAATTTTTTGCTACCGCTACGCCAGAGCACGGCACTTAATTTGCCTAACACATTGCAGTATTATAACATATATAACATTAAAAAAAATACTAAATAATATAAGATACACTATTAATTTACACTATTCAATAAATTATAAATATGTAAGCATATTTTAATTGTACTTTTATAAAATATTTGTTTTGAATAAGTTTTTAAGCACGCTTTGACTGTACTCATTTAAATTGAAATAATTTTCTAACATTTCTTTTCTTGTTTTCCATACACACACCATGCACTCGTTGGCTAGGCTGTTTTATATTGCATTGCCTTTCAAGCTTCAAAACAGAATATGTATAGTATATATTGTTGAGAGAAATGAACAAATTATGTTTGTTTGGGTTTTTTGGCTTCGATGTTATACAAGTTAACTGCTGACATTGCTGTAAATGATATGAAACAATGTACGAATACGAATTATAAATTTTATTGAAGTATTTTAAGAGAATTTCAATTTTTAGTACACTATTAGCTGTGCAACAACCATTGTAATATAGAATGCATTTTGTGTACCCTCAGCTACTTTTACTTAACAATATACAACGCAAAATCGAATAAAGAATCAAAGCGAAGCTATATGTATATCACAAATTATGCTGGTGATGTGTGGAAATTAGATAACAATTTCGCTAGTAACATGGATGGTTTCAATTAACCCCTACAACAAAAAAACCTGTAGAAATGCTAACATCGAATTTATTATTTTAGAGATTTACTGAAACGTTTGTAACAGCGAAGTAATGACCCATTTCGTAAAATAAAATATCATAATTTACCTTTTCGCAATTGAATCCAATTGTAGGTACTGTATTTAAATATTGATCGAATTTCAATCTATACAGAGCCGTCGTTTTCCCAGCTGAATCAAGACCAAGCATAACAATGTGTAATGTACCCTGAAATGTCAGAGTTTAGCACGAAACGGATTTCAATTTAAAAGCATACCGTTACCTGTGAAGGTAGAGCATCCAAAAAGTTGACCCCGTTTTTCCCCATAGCTCCCCCCATTTCAGAGAAATATACACGGTATGTAAATGTGGCTTCCTTGTATATTACTGTTTCATTCAATTTGAGCAGGAAACAAATTTATTATATTCCAAGGTTCCATTTTATACCTAAAAACAAACATGTAGCCGTAAAAATTTTCATGCAATGATATATTGATTTCTAGGATATAAAAAAAAGAAAATTACTCTGAAAGAAACCTTAATTTATGTTGTAAAAAACCGTTGCAGTATTGCAATAATATTCTAGTATAAAAAATGTATTAATTGATTTAAATTTTATAGCCGAAAGCTTTTATAATAGAAAGATCGCATATATTTTAGACATAGGGGATGTTCGAGCAAGCAAATAACTGCTGCAATATTGCAACCCTGATGTTTTTTTACAGATGCTCAGCTGATACTTAAACAAATATTTTGCAAATACCGACTTTTACTTTTGGGTGTTACAAACATCGTGGTAAACTTAATATTATCTGTTCAAGTTACAACAAATATTTAATTTCTGCAAAATATTACCATAACGGTATCGAAACGGGTTTATAGCAAGTTTATTAAGACAGTTCAAACATGCCAAATATAAGACCATTATATGGAGTATAAAGCCAAACAGAAGTTTGAAAATCTCAGATCAGGTAAACCCTATTGTCTTTCCCCGATTTTCATTGATATATCTCAAAAACTAATCTATATATATAGTATAGGGTTAGACGAATACCTCAAAATCATTAAATTAGGTAAACATATACCCTGTTTTATACATCTTCGTACTATGGCATTATCAATATTTTTGTTTTTTAATTTGAATCCAAGTAAAAGCAATACTTTATAACGGGTTTTTACTAGGGACGCTCCGAAAGTAAACCGATAGGGACAGCAAACGACCCCATATTTTTTCCCGCTCTTTTGACATTTATCTTCCGTAAGGTTTGCCATTTCATTATGGAAAGATATACGATCCAAAAAACGAGTCTAAATTATTAAAATTTACTACCGAAATTCGAAGTCAGTGGCTTCAACTTTAAGAACGCTTACAAGATCAAATAGACACAAGAATTGAAGCCGCTTTAACACCAGAATAGTCGTATGCTCGTGAATCGGGCTGAGCAACAACTTGAAAATTATCCGGATTTTCATCAAAAAATCGTCTTCAGCCATGAGGATCACTTCTGGCTGAATGGCAATCCACACGTACTCCATAAATCAGTGTGTGAGGGTGTATGGCCCGGCGGCGTCATTGTACAAATATCAGACGTGAAATTGCAGCAATATCGGCCGATTTATGCTTAGAAACCGTCGAAAATTGGACTTCTGCAAGTATGTCTGTGATGGCCATGCAAAAGAAATCAAGTTCAGAGGAAAAAAGAATTTCATTGCTATCCCAAACTGTTTTTGTTGTAATTAAAAAAAAACTTTTGTTAAAACCCGTTAGTTGTGATAACCGCCATTGTGCGAGTGGCAATGGTCCGCACATCAGTAATACCAACCTTTTTATAGGACCAGGAAACATGTGTACATCAAGGCATCTTAATTTTTACTCAGGTTATCGCTAGCATGGACGGACGAATAGACAGCAGATTGCTCGCGGATAACCTGCGCATCCTACAGGACACAGAGGAGAGGTCAGGGACCTCAATACAAAGACAATCAAGGTAATTTGGGACATTTTAGCGAAAGTCCTAGAGATTATATAGTTATACGGTATTGATCTGCGAGAGACGTCCTCGGCGTACTCAATCTACAACCTTACAAACTACTATCGGATTGGGTAGCTGCCAAAAACTTATTCACTGCCAAAATAATTAACTGGGCAATATTTTCATGCCTGCGAAGGACTTTTACTATTGACGGCTTATAGTTACAGAAAATTAATGAGGTTAAATACCTGGGCTTCACACTAAATCTACTCTTCGGTAGAATAAGTATGTGAAACTAATTTTACTATGCCAGAAATGCATTAATGATATGCAAACTTCTAGCAGGAGAGTCCTGTGATTGTAAGCTAGTAATTATCTGGTGGATGTAAACCATAATTGTTGGGCTGACAGTTACACGTACGATTGCAGTTTTGGTCCATTGGTACATCACTTTGTTTATTGGTCCATTTTGAAAGCATTGCTTTTGGAAATTTATACGAGGCTCCAATTGCTCGAAGATTATACTTTTTATCCTGTAGTCTTGAAATAAAAACAGTGGAGCTTTATAACTTAATGGGTAATTTTACCTGCTGTATCGACTTATATTGGTTGTCAAAAAAGTCTTACGATATTTTCGCTAGTTGGCGCTGAAAGCGCGTAGTTCTAGTTTTATTCGTCGCATCGGGTCATGCTATACCTTTTTGGAAAGCTCATTTCACGCGCTAACACGTTTTTGACTGATTGTCGTTTCTTTGAAGTCGTTCGTGAGTTATAGCGTCGCAAACATGGAGCAAAATAAAGAGAAAATACGGCATATTTTACAGTACTACGAGTACTACGATAAAGGCAAAAATGCATCTCAAGCCCCCAATAAAATTTGTGCAGTTTATGGACCGGAAACAGTTTCCATTTCCACCGCACAACGATGGTTTCAACGTTTTCGTTCCGGTATAGAGGTGGTCGAAGATGCGCCAAGCTCCGGAAGGCCTGTCGCCGAAAATTGCGATAAAATCGCTGAATTGGTGGAAAGAGACCGGCATAGTAGCAGCCGTAGCATCGGTCAAGAGCTGGGCAAGAGTCATCAAAAATTCATTTCAATTTTAATAAAAAAAAAATTCAATAAAAATACCGCAAGACTTTTTTGACAACCCATTATTTTAAAGATCGTCAATGATTTGAATAAAGAATTCCATCCTGAAACTGTGCTGCTCCCCTTACTTTATTCAGTCCTTAAAATTAACTTCTCATTCTCCGCAATTACATGCAAAACCAATATGTTTTACTTGTTTGAGTCAAGTTTACATTTGGTATTAATTACAATTGATAAAATATTTATAAGCTATCGAGCTGAGAAACATTTGCAAAACAGCAAGTTTTTGACAAAGATCGGCGAAAAATTAAATGTACCATTGTAAGCTTATATGTGGACCTCTTACGTCATATGAAAATTAAATTTAAGCGAGTTATGCTGCAAAAAAAGGAACGACTTATACTGACATACCAATTTTGCCATTACTTCACCAATTTCCTAATTTGGTACATGATTCGGATGAAATCGAATCTCAATTTCACATGTTGAGGTAAAGGAAACTTTCAGAGCTATTCCAATATAGAACTTTTTTGGAGAATTGTGCAACTTTAGTTATAATATATTTGGTCATCCGCACAATTCAGCCGCTATCGAGCAATAATTTTTTGAATTAAGTCTAATAAAAACAAAATCCAGAAAACGTTTAGATTTGAATGCATTAAATAATATAATGCTTAAAGCACTTATCGTACGTACTCGTGTTTTCCCCATTTTGTTATGCATATTTATATTATATTCATATTGTATGTTATTTTACGATGTTTGCTGTGATATAAGCGTATCAACCAGAACAACATCTAAAATATGTTTTGTTGTGTATACATCGTACACTAACTACAAAATTGTTAATAAATTTAATAAAGTGAATGTATATTTCTTTTGTTTGTAAAAATAAATAACAATTTTTTTGCTCACGCTCCTCCTTTCTTAATTTGAATTAGTTTTAGATCTTTGTTACCCAATTTGGTACATCGCAGATTTCAGTAGGATTTCTAATATCAAAACTGAAAAGAGTTGACTGCGTTTGCGCATACGAGCACAACGGCAGCTATCGCTCCACATATTTAGCAATCAATAAAATATCAAGTACGGTACTTTCATCGCAACAAATTAAGGCCATGGGTTAAGAGATACAACTGGCCTTTCTCCTGAGAAGCAACATTATTAAATTGCTCCCTACAATTGGTGAATTACGAAAAAATTGGTCATTCCGAGATTTGGATTCAAAGTTGTGTCTTTTGTAATGGTATTAGGTTCGGGCTAAACTACATTTTCATGTCATTGGACTTTTCACAAATCGATATAATGAATGCACTGCTATTCAGTTGAGTTGTCAACAGTAATAAGATAATTAAAATGGATCAATTCAAAAATCAACTTTTTATAAAATGCGAACAAATTTCAAAAATTAGTCTAAAACAGCCAAATAACTTTGGTCTTGTCCTAGGAATTGGCATGCGTACAAACATCTTTAAAGCTGTACCTATTAGCTTTTATTAAGAAGGACTTAAATTCCCTTAACATAGCCAATGTTAAAGTTATCATACAGTTGATTAAGGTAAAAAAAGGGTAAGGTATTAACCAATTTGCAGGAATTCTTTGCTCTATTTTACTAAACTTAACTATACCAGAAGCGAAATAGCTTAAGGGGTTAGGGGTAGTTAGAATTTTCAAAAAATTAACTTTTTTTGTGCATTTTCGTTAAGTGTAATATTTTAAAAATATTCCCTGAAAATTTCACGTTGATCCGATAATTAGTTTTTGAGTTATTCGACAAATAGCAAAGAGAGCTCGGGCACTTCAAAGCGCTAGTGTGAAACCTTAAACGCGTTTTTTTTTCAAAACAATGTTTTTTGAACCGGTGACAACTGTAACTCGAAAACCGTTCAGTAGATTGATTTTTTCGCAAAACTTTAAAAAAAATTTCCTAAGGTCGGCATTTTGTTAATTTTGAAAATAAAAAATATCGTTCGATCAGGCCCGAGTTTATCTATTTATAAAACTAATTTTTTTTGTCCGATTGTCACCGCAAGTACCTTTTTTTGGAACAGGGACAACACAAACAACTATAACTTTGGAACTTAAGGTTTTGTTTTGAATTTTCGTGACTTATCGTCAACACATCCTATAACAATGTCATATTACTACTTTTGTAAAATAACATAATTTAAAAGCAAAAAAAAATACTGAAAACTCTCATTTTTTCGTGCCTTTGCCTACCCCTAATCCCTTCGAAAAAAGACCTTTTTTCATGAATTTTTTTAGAAAAAATTATTGCTGTAGGTTTATTTTACTTATTATTATATGAAAGTACAACATTTGAAGGATACTTAAAAAAAGTTTTACCGAAAAATAGCGAGGAATAACGGATTTATAGTCGATCTCTGCAGGCACCTCGAAAAGAAGTTTTTGTGCGGTGACCAGCCTACAGCATCACTGGATCATCTGAAACCAAAAAATCAAAATGCTTTCTTTAGTTTATTAGTTTATCTTTCAATTGACGCCGAGTTTTTGTTTTTTTAATTTTTCAATTTTTCAATTCAGTAGTTTTTTCTGTAGGATGGTCACCGACTTTAAAAATGACATATTTGGGAAAATCGATTCAAAGTTTTGTACACTCAGCGCAGGTAGCTGGAAGGCGCGAGTTAAGGAATGTATTCCTTATAATAGTAACAAACATCAAATCAACCTTTTGTTTCAGTAAACAGAAAGCAGAAACAACCTTGAGTTGGAACAACTGAAATACACTATCACTACAACAAACAATCCTAAACAAACAAGTATCAAAACAACATTGAGTTTGAATACCACAACAACCTTATCTTAAAACCAAGCAAATGTATCTAGGCAAACAATATATATGTAAACAAACTTAAACAAATAATACAATCTGTATTTAGACAAACTATCAACTAGTAATAAGTAAACATACTGCTTAGTATAAATAGAAGTAAGAAGCATGTAATAGCTAGTCTTAAGAGGATAAATAAAGAGTACACATTTCGGTGCAGCTCAAAATATATTCTTTTGACTCATTTTTACTTCTGGTAAAAATTAACTCGCAAACCTAAGTTAGAAGTACCGTTATTTAACCTGCTGTAACTTCGTTAGTTTTTCTCCGAATGACCTAAAACTTTAACACAATATTCTTGAGATGTTGATGGTTCAATAAATAAAAAAAAATGGGAAAAAAGAGTTTTCAAACGACGATGTTAACAAAGATGCCTTCTATGAGCGCTTGGAGCGCACCTATGAGAGCTGCCCCGCCACGATGTCAAAATCGTGCTTGGCGACTTTAACGCCAGGGTGAGCAAAGAAGGTATCTTTGGCACTACGGGTATATTTCTTTTTATTTTTTATAAATTTTTTATGGTTTATCAACGATTATGTTTCCTTTATTTATAACACTTATCATTTGACAGTTTGAAATTAATTTGTTATTATTAAATAGTCATAATTCAACAATAATTTAAATGTATAATAAAAGCTATTTTTGCAATATATGATATAAAATAAATGTGTACAAACGAATTAGTGATGTGTTAGTGAATATAAAATTGAAAAATATAAGTGCAAAATTAATTTTAAATATAGAAAAGATGTTATTAAAATATTGCAAATTTTAAATTTTAAACGTGAATATCTCTTAACTATAAGCTTCCTGCGGCTATAACCATATATATCCTTGATCGGGATAATCTCCTCTATCCGACCATATCCTTTTTATCCTTGAAATCCTGGGACGGTATACTAAATTCTTCCCGAAAATTCATCAAGTCACCTGTCTGTCTCCGGATCGAAAAACCGCCAACCAGATCAATCATGTTGTGATAGACGGAGGACACATCTTCAGTGTTTTAGATGTGCGTGCGCTCCGAGGTCCTAACATCGATTCGGACCACTACCTTGTTGCAGCTAAGATCCGCACTCGCCTCTGTGCAGCAAAGAACGCACGTAAACAAACACAAGGAAGGTTCGATGTCGAGAAGCTGAAATCACAACAACAAAACGATTTTCTACTCGACTTGCACTCCTTCTCTCTGAGAGCACTCGTCAACAACTCGGTATAAGGGAACTGTGGTACGATGCATTTTAAGCTCCTTACGTACAGCTGCTACCGAAACTATTGGTTTTTGGAAAATACAAAAGAACAGCAGGTACGACGAGGAGTGCCGTGTCGCAGAGGCGAGAAAACAGACTGCCTACCTCGCAACGTCACGATCGACCACAACACGAGCAGGATGGGATAGATACCGAGAGTTGAAGCGGAAGAGGAGACGCATTTGCAGAGAGAAAACCAAAGTGGCCGAAATGCGTGAGTATGAAGCTGGCCGACAGGGGCAATGCTCGAAGATTCTACAAAAAGATGAGGCGGCTTACAGAAAGTTTCAAGACCGAAGCACACTCTTGTAGAAGCCCCAAAGGTGATCTAGTGACCGATGCCCAGAGCATACTTAAATTATGGAGGGAACATTTCTCTAGCCTGCTGAATGGCAGTGAACGCACAACGCCAGGAGAAGGCGAACCCGATTCCCCAATCGATGACGATAGAGCAGACGTTCCATTGCCTGACCATGAAGAAGTTCGAATAGCAGTTACCCGCCTGAAGAACAACAAAGTGGCAGGGGCCGATGGATTGCCGGCCGAGCTATTCAAACACGGCGGCGAAGAACTGATAAGGAGCATGCCCAACGATTGGAATTTAAGTGTCCTATGCCCAATCAACAAAAACGGAGATCCAATAATCTGCACCGTCGACCGTGGCATAAGCCTCCTCAACATTGCGTATAAGATTCTATCGAGCGTATTGTGTGAAAGATTAAAGCCCACCGTCAACAAACTAATAGGACCCTATCAGTGTGGCTTTAGACCTAGAAAATCAACAACCGACCAGATATTCACCATACGCCAAATCTTGGAAAAGACCCGTGAGAGGAGAATCGACACACCACCTCTTCGTCGATTTCAAAGCTGCTTTCGACAGCACGTAAAGGAACTGCCTTTATGCCGCGATTTCTAAATTTGGTATCCCCGCAAATCTAATACGGCTGTGTGAACTGACGTTGAGCAACACCAAAAGCTCCGTCAGGATCGGGAAGGACCCCCCTCTGAGACGTTCGATACCAAACGAGGTTTCAGACAGGGCGACTCCCTATCGTACGACTTCTTCAACCTGCTGCTGGAGAAAATAATTCACGCTGCAAAACTTAACCGAGCAGGTACAGTCTTTTATAAGAGTGTACAGCTGCTGGCCTATGCCGATGATATTGATATCATCGGCCTAAACTCCCGCACCGTTAGTTCTGGACAAGGAAGTCAAATGGGAAGGCAAATAGGTCTGGTAGTGAACGAGGGCAAGACGAAATATCTCCTGTCATCAAACAAACAGTCGGCGCAATCGCGACTTGGCTCTCACGTCACTGTTGACAGTCATAACTTTGAAGTTGTAGATAATTTCGTCTATCCTGGAACCAGCGTAAACACCACCAACAATGTCAGCCTGTAAATCCAACGCAGGATAACTCTTGCCAACAGGTGCTACTTCGGACTGAGTAGGCAATTGAGAAGCAAAGTCCTCTCTCGACGAACAAAAACCAAACTCTATAAGTCACTCATAATTCCCGTCCTGCTATATGGTGCAGAGGCCTGGACGATGACAACTGATGAGTCGACGTTGCGAGTTTTCGAGAGAAAAGTGCTGTTGTTAACTCGGCTAAAATCGCGTAAGCGGTTCCTACGCCAATATAGCGGAAAAAGAGGATGTACCATGGTGCACCCGTGATAGTTCTAAGCATTTTAGATTGGAACCTTTGTATTATGTCAATGCTGGTTGCACAGGTCGTACCCCAAAGTTCAATGTCATACATCCAAATCAGTTTTATGATTGCCTTATATAACAGGACTTTAGAATTTTTGTTTAAAAGTCAATTTAAAGTTTCAGCTCTCAACTTCATGTAAGTTTTTTTACTCCTTATATGTTTTCGCCACTTGAGCCTTCGATCCAGGGGAATCCCAAGATAAGTTACTTCATTCGCTTGGGGTACTATAAACAATGTTATATTCAGGGGTGTTGTGGAATCCAAGACAGAATTGCTTAGCGCTCAGAATTGCAAACCAATTCTGATTATCAATGGTGCCACAGAATCTGACTGGATTTTCGTCTTTTCGAACATACGCAAAACCAATATTCGAACTAGCTGTTTCGTAATGTCACGAAACTTGTAAATGAATAAATTTGGAAGCACTCCTATTAAAGTTTTTAATGAGTTCCGAATTAAAAAAAGATTTTAAGAAATAATATTTATCGAATGAATGAAGACGTATTTGGGTGTTAAGGTACGTTTATTATGTTTTATAAATCTTCTTTAAGGGGGAGCCTGCTTTAGAGGCTTCAAAAAACTGTTTTTTTTTTTTGCTTAAGTCACTTTAAAAATTATCAGAGAATATGTCGCTATAGTTATAGATGGGAATTTGAAGTATTGTCGAAACTAGAAGAGAAATAGTGACCGAGCGTCTGGCAGATACATAAGTATATGAGCGCTTGGGCAGAAAGCGAAAACTTTGACGCGCGATTTCTTGGTTTTTCATTTTTACGATTTTTCTTAATTGGCGGGCAGTAAACGTCGTATGGAAATGGGACAAAGTTTATTATCTTTGGCATTAAATATCTTCTATTTAAACTAAAAAAAAAACTAAGAAAACTTAAGATTGAATATATGTTTAAACAACATAATCTAAAATTTTTTTGGTCAACTTGAACATAAGTCATTAACAAATATGAATCTCTTTGAATTTTTTGTTTCCGATAGAAATCGCGATCTGCATACTGCCCGCCGTCCAACAAATGCACACGCGAGATGCATCGGACAATTGCTTCCCTAAGGCAGAATATCGAAGAATTCGTATCCAAAAAATTTTCGGGTGATGTTTAAATATATAACTAAAAACCCTAGAAATTTCGCTGTAATCAATTATTTCTTTCCCTCCCACAAAAAACATGAAGCCTCTAAAGCGGCTCCCCCCTTAAATACCCGCATTTTTTTTCCAAAACTCAATAATTGAGACATTTCGTACTTTATTCTTATGTTTTCTCCTATAGAAATAAAGATAAATCAATTCGTAACAATAAAATAACTCGATTTCTTAACTTACATTTCAAATCTGTGTGCGACTATCTTCTTG
The DNA here is from genome assembly GCF_016617805.1 of Bactrocera tryoni. Taxonomy (NCBI): domain Eukaryota; kingdom Metazoa; phylum Arthropoda; class Insecta; order Diptera; family Tephritidae; genus Bactrocera; species Bactrocera tryoni. The sequence continues at coordinate 431,820 of NW_024395824.1, forward strand.
CTTTGTTTCTGACAGCAAAACCGATAAAATTAATTTCCGTGACATCCAAAACCGATACAAACTCTGTTTCGAATATCAAACCAATAATGTCTAAATTCGTGACACATACTGCTTTTTTGATCGGTTTCAATTCTGATTCCGACAACTATCAGGCTCCACAACACCCCTGATTAACTGTACGACCCGTTTCTGATCTTAGCGAGAATGTAACATGCTTGCATTTTGGCTCATTAATAATTATACACCAGTTGGCTAGCTAACCATTCTTCGACAAAAGTTAAGTGCTGTTCTAATACTGTTGATGCTATGATGAGGCATTTGTGAGGACTTACTAGAGCTGTGTTATGCACGAAAGTGGATGTCAATACGTCAATAGCTGTTGGAATATCTGCTGTACATATTATGTACAGAGTTGGGCCAAGCACGCTACGCTGAGGTACACCAGCCCTTATTTCTCGTTCTTTTGATATGAAGTCTGCTACTTGAACTGTAATTTCCTGTTACTTAAATATGACTCCAATTTTTTATGGAATTCGTATAGTAAAACTTTTTTGATTTTCCATAAGAGGCCTTCATGCCAGATCTTATCGAACGCCTGAGCTACATCTAGAAAAATAGCTGAACAGTACTCTCTGTGCTCGAATGCTTTTCTGATTTCGTTGATAATTCTATTTACTTGCTCTACAGTGCCATGTTTAGCATGAAAACCGAATCGGTGCGTTGGTATTATATTATTTTCGTAGAGGAAAGCAGTCATCTTTGATAGTAAAACTTTTTAAAATATTTTAGAAATACAGGGTAAGAGACTTATTTGTCTAAAGGAAGACGGCTGTGTTGAGTCTTTCCCAGGTCTATCTATTATGAAGATCTGCGACTTTTTCCACGAAATTGAATATAGCAATATTTGGTAATGCAATTAGCATTTTTAGAGTAATATGTTTTTTGAGTTTTATGAGATGTTAAAAAAAACTTTTGGCTCAAATATCATATGCTGTTCGTGTAATTGTATTAATACAGAAGAATTGTATAATACAGAAGATCAGATGATAAGTCTGTGCAAGTATCAGCTGTCATAAGCGATCTATCTTTATTTTTGACTACAGCAAAATCTATTAGGTCTGGTATTTTTTTTTCCAGCACTGGGCCAGCATGTCGGCTTACCAGGAGATATTATATCCAGGTTATTATGCTTATTAATAATGGTGTTGTATACCTGGTGTCATTTCTATATTATTTTATTTCTGAAGCTTGCAACTGTGTTGTAGCATGAGATTCTAGAGCACAGTGGTTTAACCGATTTCTAAAAAACACTACCGTGCCATCATGCAGGCTATGTTCGTAAATGCATCATGACGCGCATCATGACGATTGCATAACAAACAGAACGTTCAGAAATGCAATATTGCAACACTGCAATAATCAAGCGTTCAAAAAAGCAATACTTCTATCAACTGTCATACATAATTTCTATCAAAAAATTGTTTACTGCATTTAACTACGATGTCTGACGAAAAGTAAGTGCAAAACTGTTTTATTTTAATTTTTGTATTGGAATTTAGTTAAATTATGTTAATAATAATTGTATAAATTATTATTTTTAAATTTTTAGTGAAAATCTCAGTAATGCGGAGACGCAGTTATTGCTGAGAGTACGGTTGAATATGTCCTCGGGGAACGACTTTATTGTTTTAATAAATGATTTGTTTTTAGGTATTTTTCTTTTTAAAGACAAACATTTGTACCTACAATTTTTTCTTTTTGACTTCAATACCCTTCTTTTTCTTAAATTTAAAGAAAATCTATCATTTCTTTGCTCACAAATTTCGTCTAGTGTTAGATTCAGCAAAATTTCCATTTTAGTACTATACGCCTTCAAAAATGCAAACAAATGTATCTGCAAATTGTCAAAAATTGTATAAGAAGTATCAAACGTCAAACTTGCAGTGTTGCTACTGTTGCTTATGCTGCAAGTCATGATGCATTTACGAACATAGCCGCACTTTTCCATCCCGATAATTTGTAACATAGAGTGTAAATCCCGGTATATATATGTTTTTTGTTCAATATTTCTTTACTTATTGGATCTGCTTGGTAAAACCAGACAATAAGTATTCAAATCTTAACTCTATTTAAAACTAAAGAAGCTCAAGATTTTTGGTTGAGCTTTTTTGGTAGAACGTTGCTCTCTGGAAGGCTGGTAGATCACTTCTTTTTAAACGTGTTTGATTGCAGGAATTTGCATTAGCCGATGGGTTTGGATGTTCGCGAAGTTTAGAGATATATCTTATTCTGCTGTCCTCTATCTCCTTTTTTACCATAGGAATATCAAGATCTCTATGAATATTTTCATTACGCATGTACCATGGTGCACCCGTGATTGTTCTAAGCATTTTAGATTGGAACCTTTGTATTATATCAATGTTGGTTGTACAGGTCGTACCCCAAAGTTGAATGCCATACATCCAAATCGGTTTTATGATTGCATTGTATATCAGGACTTTGTTTTCTAGGCTAAGTTTAGAGTTTTTGTTTTACAGTCACTTTAAAGTTGCTGCTCTTCACTTCATGCAAGTTATTTTACTCGCTATATGTTTTCGCCATGAGAGCTTTCGATGCAAGTGAATCCCAAGATAAGTTACTTCATTCGCTTGTGGTACTAGAACATTGTTAATTTTAACTGTCCGACACGTTTCTTAGCGAGAATGTAATATGCTTGCATTTTTGCTCATTAATATCTATACGCAAGTTGGCTAGCCATTTTTCGACAAAAGTTAAGTGCTGCTCTGATACTTTTGATGCTCTGATGGGGCATTTGTTACGGCTTACTAAGGCTGTGTCATCAGCAAAAGTGGATGTCAATAGCTGTCTGCTTAGGGATGTCCGATATACATCGACGCATCGAAAAAATCGATGTTTCCTTTCCGATGCATCGAAAAAATCCGATGTTTTCAAAGGCATTCGATGTATTCGATGCATCGATGTATTTTCAAGAAACATCGGATAACTTTTTTTGCCGGGCTTTTACTTGGAAACATTGTGTAAACGTTTAACAAAATAAAAGTGTGGAAAAGAATAAAATATAAATTTTTACTATTATCTTAATACGGAATTGATTGGAAAAGTAAGTATCGTAATGGAATAAGTTGATGCTTTTTTTGTATGGAATTTAATATTGTTGTTTTAGAAAAACAAACATTATGGCTCCAAAAAAAAGCGGCGTATGGAAGTTTTATGACAAAGAAGAAGGAAACAACTTGGCAAAGTGCAGACTTTGCCGAAAAAACATTAAATCATGCGGAAATACAACCAACCTGATGGGGCACCTAAAAAATATTCATAAGGCAGCTTTCCGAGAGCTTACCGATGATGGCTCAACAAAAATTACGGATTCTTTACCCTCAACAAGTTTTAAATCTATAAAGGAACTCACTAAAGAAGCAGATAGAAGTGACGCCTTGAAAGAACCTGAAAATAAAACTGTTGGTCCACCAAAACGCCAAAAAACTATTCAAGCTAGTTTTGAAGGGATTTATGCTTTCTCGGCCAATGGTGACAAAACTATTAAAATTAATAATGCCTTAGTATATATGGTGTGTAAGGATAATCAGCCATTTACTATTGTAGAGAACGAAGGCTTTCGCAATTTGCTTAAAGTGATTGAGCCGCGTTATAAACTTCCCCATAAAACAACACTCACTCGTTGGGTTGATGACAAATACGCCGCCCTATCAGGAATCATCCGTGAAAAGTTGTCGGGCATTGAAAATCTGACTTTGACAACTGACATGTGGTCAGAATCGATGTCCATGAGGAGCTTTCTTGGAGTCACAGCTCATTTCTTGGTGTTGGCAGTGAGTTGTTTTCTATCACTCTGGGAGTAAGCCAATCAAATGAACGCCACATCACAACACATTGCTGAAATGCTGCTGAACACTTGCGACGAACGGGAGTATTGACAAAAGACCAAATTTCGGCTGTGGTGACGGACAATGCACCAAATATGGTGAAAGCTGTAGAGCTAGCCTTTGGTAAAAAGCACATACCTTGTTTTGCTCATATTTTAAACTTGGTTGCACAAAATTCAATAGAACAATGCAAACCACTACGCGAGTTAATAAGCAAAGTCAAAGATGTTGTGACGTGGTTTAAACAGAGCAACATAGCAAGCAACGAACTCCGTAAATCAACCTCAGACGAAACTAAATTAATTCAACAGGTGCCTACTAGATGGAATAGCACATATTATATGATTGAGCGATTCATCGAACTTCGTGAGATTGTTAACAATATAATCATCAGACACAAAAATGCACCAGCTATGCTGCATGCGTCAGAACTTGCACATCTAAGTTCAGTTCTACAGGTACTACGTCCAATAGAAGCTGCTACGAAGGAGGTCTCAGGTGATAAGTATTGCACTAGCAGCAAAGTAATACCACTTATTCATTGCCTCTGTTTTAAAATTAAGCCTCTGAGCTTCTGACGACTCGATTGCCAAAGAGCTACAGTCTCTGGTTCTTAAGGAGATTCAGAAGAGAATGGGTGTCATCGAAAACGTAACTCCCCTCGCTATAGCCACGGTATTGGACCCCAGATTCAAGAAAATGCATTTTACGGATCCGCTTGCATGCTCTGCTGCTGTAGGAAAAATAAAAGATCTCATGAAAGCCGCAGCCCACAACACGACCAAAGATTCGGAGTCATCGGAACTTTCTGATAAAAATGAGAATAACTATTCATTGTGGGAGGACCACCACAAGCTAGTCCACAAAAGTTGGAAATTGTCAAAGGCCGATGACACTATTTCTGATGAGCTGGCCATATATCTACGTTGCCCAGTGGGTAGACTCACTGAAAACCCATTGGAAATTTGGAAGGACTTGGAGATACAGCTCCCACAATTGAAGCCAATCGCATATAAATATCTGACCATGGTGGGAACGTCAGTCCCGTCAGAGCGACTGTTTTCAAAAAGCGGCCCAAATCGTAACTCAGCAGAGAAATAGGCTTAAAGGCAAGAGATTAAACAAGCTTTTTTATTTTTGCAAACTATCCTAAGGAATATTGGTATTAATAAAGAATGACATTATTTTTATTATTATAATTCTATTATTTATAATTCCATTTTCTTAAATTTAAAAAAAAAACACTCGATTTTGAAAAAACATCGATGTTTCTTAAACGATGCATCGAACACCATCGATGTATATATTCGATGCATTGAATCGGAAAAAAAATCGATGTATTTCCGCAATGGACACCCCTATGTCTGCTGTATATATTATGTACAGAGTTGGGCCTAGCACTTTACCCTGAGGTACACCAGCCCTTATTTCCCGTTCTTCTGATATACAAAGATGTTGTGGAATCCAAGACAGAATTGCTCAGCTGTCAGAATTGCAAACCAATTCTGAGTTTCAGTGGTGCGACAGAATCTGTTTGGATTTTCGTCTTTTCGAACATACGCAGAACGAATGTTGAAATCAGCTGTTTACTAATGTGACAAAACTTGCAAGTGAATACATTTGGAAGCAATCATATTTAAGTTTTTAATGAGTTCCGAATTAAAGAAAGATTTTAAGAGATAACATTTATCGAATGAATAAAGACGCATTTGGGTGCTAAATTATAGTGTTATATATGGATAGAGTTTTCTGCATTTACTGTCAGACATATAAACCGAAGTGGGATTGTGGTGTCCGCAAGGTCCATGAACCATATTGGTTTTGACTACTTCGTATAATTCTGTATCAATCTCTGGATCAGGAATTTCCGCATAAATGATTGCGTCAATTTAATCTGTTGTTTGAAAAGTCGTGCTGCGACATCGTGACGATTTTTCTGATTGATCGCGATTCAATAATTCCGTAATCTATAGCCATTTTGCATTCCAAGTGCATGTAACAAACAAATCCGCTCGTCCATAGGTCCCCACGTATGTATGCATGTGCTTTGCAAATGTATGTTGATGACAAAAACAACGCGACCTCTTCGTGGCATAGTAACTAATTTCAATCTGTAATTGATCACTTTGTATGAAACTCACATGAAGTTTTCACTGAATAATTTTTAATAATTTGCCTTTTGAATAGCCGAAATAAAGAAAGCAAACGATCATTAAAAAAAAATGTTGGTATTCTTTGTCACTTTATGGAAATTTATGCTCGTAAGTGGGTCAAAAATTAACCATTTCTGATTTTTTTTTACAAACCATCCTCATAGGATTCCCTTCAATGTGGTTTAGGCCATTTTTCATCGCATGCAATGGTTTAGTCAGCTATAGCGAACAGACAAAAACTTATTTTTATACATAAGATTAGTATGCAATAATTAGTAATTATAGGTAAGTAAACACTGCACAAACACGACATAGGTACGATTTGTTTCGTGTATCAGTTGACAAAAGCAAACTCAGTAGAGTAGATAATCAAAAATCCAAGGAAAACAACACTCGACATTGACAGTTTGTAGTTATTTCAACATTTTTTTAATTTGATATGACTTGGAGTCAAATCCTTCACTAACTACTAATACCACTGTTTTATGTATGTAAAATAGGGATATGAAATAATAAAAACTTAAAATAGTAAAACACTTTTGGTAACGCAGTTTGTGTTTGACTGATGTAATGACGTGAAAACTGATGCATTTTAAAGTTAAAAAAGAAATAATATCGCGAAGCTATCAGCCGATATCACTTTTGTTGATTTTCGGAACGCGAGATTAAATCCTCCAACGATGAATTTTGTGCTCCAACACACACTGTTTTGATATATATGATTGAATTTGAACTTTGTATAGCGGTAATAAAGTGCAAATTGACTCTTTGACGTTAGGAACCTACCTACATTGCTTAAACAACAGTGAGTGCTTGTAATTTAATATGAACTTTATACAATAACAATAAAGCTCAAATTGACTCTACGTTTTAGTTAGAAATCCTTTGTATGGAAAGAAGAAAAGGGCCATTTTTAGGATTTTTCCGGCAATTAATCGAATTTTTCTCGCAGTTAAACCTTTGAACTTCAACGAACATTTAAAAAAACGAATTGACCAAATTGGTCCAGGCGTTGTTGAGTTATGCGCTTACCAACACATTTTGCCATTCATTTTTATACTATAGACCAGCTGATCCCGCAACCGTTTTCCTGCGTAAAATTATGTGTTTTAAAATTAAAAGAAAGTTGAATTTATATTTTGTTGAAAATCATTTATTTGTAATTTTTCTACAACTTGATAACAACTTTTTTTGGTTTCTGTTCCGGTGTGTAAATGTACAGAGAAGATGGTTTTCCAATTCGTGAGCACTCCAGGTATATCCGGCCGTATGAAAAACATAGCATTTTCAGATTTATGACACACACTATGCGACTATCCTTGTGTCCTCTTGATTGTCATCTCAAATGCAATTTTCACTGGAAACGGAATACGTTTGAATTGAGATGGCAAATCGTTAGAACTCAAAGGAATTCGTAGAATCAAGCATTCTGCCCCTTGTATTCGATAGCTGCGTCACAATTAGTGGGGTTCCATTACACAGTTTCGGACCATGAAGATTGCGAAACATAATAATTACAGATCCAACTTTGAGATGCAATAGATGCGGTGGCATACCAAGTCTCTCCAAAGAATTTAGAAATTGCACTGGATAATTCACAGCATCGTCTTCATTGTCAACACGATCGATCGATTTGTATGAGTGCAAGTCTCCCGGAATTCGACTTTGAATCTTCCAGTTTAAGTCAACAACATCGCTATTTTTGGCAGCTAAATTTGCCAATGTTCGGTTAAACATTCGTGATGAGTTTATCTGTCGTGAATTTAAAAACGGCAGAGCGAATTGATATTAAACCTCCGGAAGTATCAGCCGGAATTGTCCCATTCCCAATTCTTAGCGAATACGATCTAAAATGTCTTCGGCAATGTCATTTTTGTTTGTATGTGTAATTCACGTGGGTTTGAAGGGTAATATGTCGTAATGATAATCGAGAAAAATGTGCGAACTGCATCGTCCAACGTTTGGTTCTAGTGATTATGATGTTCTAGCAATTTTAATTGCTGGCTTGCTTCTCAAAAAGTTGCACACACCCTACCATTCACAGTACGCAATGACTCAAATGAAGTTGCACCGCCTACATTTATCAATAGCAACCGAAGGTAGAATCATTAATTGAGAACACAACTGGATGGTCATCTACTACTTGTCCTTGATTTCTGCGTAACCATTTCTTCGACGATGCATTCCATGTATAATATCAAGTTGAAAAAAAAACTCGTCGATGTTGTTGCTGGCGGTGTTTCCACTGACTGTATTGTATTTTCTGGGTTGAAATACTCTTTGGCCATTCTCCAAATTAACTGCGAGACGCACAACAGTCGGAAAACGTTCATGAATTGCAAAAGTAAATAAGTTTGTGTTTTCAAATGAAAAGCACGTGGATAGTGTTCGTGCATTTATTGTCAGACATACAAACCGAAGTGAGATTGTGGTGTCCGCAAGGTCCATGAACCATATTGCTTTTCAATACTTCGTATAATACTCGATCTTTCTTTGAATCAGGAGTTTCCGCAGAAATAATTTTATCAATTTGATCTGGTGTAACCACCATCTTCCTTGTGAATGTGAGCGTGCGACAAACCTCTCTTTTGCTACTCAACAGAGTGCATCTCGCATCTGCCAGCACCACATACACGTTGCTTCAAGATAAAGTCTATCAAACATCGTAACTGTTGTTTGAAAAGTCGTGCTGTGACATCGTGATGATCGCTTGCTAATTTACCGCGATCCATAATTCCGCACGTATGTCATCGCATCTTGGGAGTACTCGGTCAAGTGCCTTGGGCGGCCGAGGTATGTTGATGCCAAAAAGAACGTCGACCGACGGCGACCTCTTCGTGGCGTCGTAACTTCAATATGGTAATTTCAATCTGTAATTGATCACTTTGTGAGAAACACATATAACGCTTTCACGGAATAATTTTCAATAGTTTTTCTTTTGAATAGCCGGAATAAAGAAAGCAAGCGACAAATTTGAACGATTCAAATAATTGAAAAACAAAACAAAAAATATTTAAAAAAAGTTACTTTTTGGAATTGTCCAATTTTCCGAGTTTTATTCACGAAAAGCATACGGGCTTTTTATTTCTAAACCTTACATTTTTATTACATAAATTTATACTTACAATAATGTCAACAAATATTTCAAATGGTAAACCATGATATATCTAAATAAAACACTGGTTGGTACTGCCATCTACAGTTTCGCTGAGACTTAATTAAAACTTAAATACTGAGGTTCACAGGAAGGAGAGGCATATGTGATTAATGTTTTTTTTTTTTTGTGGTCGAACTTAGTTTTCTAGAAGAATAATAATTGCAATAATGTTAAAAAGAACTAACTTATATTTCCAGAACCAGTTGTTAAATCATACCACTATATTCTTTATAAGAAAACTCCGTTCTAGCCAACTCGTTTCGATAGTTGTTAAGTTTTGTAATCAATATTGCTACAAGAATTTCTCATAGCAAAGAAAGACCACGTTACTTTCGTCGTTTGTAATCTGGTCTCTGCGTACTCAACAATTTAATATCAATTTCTAGAGTGTAACTCTTTTTAAAAACTCCTTATCGGTTGGATGAGGTAAAGACACAATATTTCTATGATTTACTTTCAGTCTACAAAAATAATATCATTTCGAATGAGTACTTAGACAAAGACTTTTGCTTTTACAAAAGCCCATAAACTTTTCGGTCATTGATCAATTGCAACAAGCGAAGTCTCTATTGGTATTGACCCCGCTGACCAAAGATTTTGGCACTATACAAATTTATGTGGGATTCGACAGGCCATGTTCTGCTATTCTGGTCACAAACTGTATCCGAATGGATTCAAATATGGGTTTCCGGTCGATCAATTATATGCAGCCATAACCTGCTGGTACCGTCCCCAGCGTTAGCCCCTTTTTAACAGAAGTGAAGTGTTCAAAAACAACAAAAAAACACAATAGTGCGCTAAACAAGTTAGTTAAAGATAATTATTTAATTATTTTCAAACAACCCAATTTTAAATAAGCTAAATATATTTATTTGACGAAGATAAGAATAATAGTTATAAGCCAGGCACGGTAAATAGATAACTTTATGAATCTAAAAAATTGATGTACCTATGCGATCACATCTAAACAAAGATGGTTCGCTTAATGATATTATTAATATAATATTTAAAAATTATGGCCTTAGATGACTATATGTAGTACACAGAAAAAACTTAAACAATAGCTTAGTTACACGAATTAGGGGTCAGTAGGGAAATCTGGCCTGTTTTTTGTCCTTTTTTACATAGAAATTTTTATTCTACAATAGAACTTTGTTTGAGTGTACGAACAAATTTTTCGGGTTTTTTTGCTAACATCTGTCGGAGAAATGGCTGGACACGATTTTTCATGTTTGGATCAGAGACCTGCATTGAGTATGATCGATTCGGTTTGATCAGCCTCGCTCAAAACGGTCAGAACTCAGCACAGCGGTTCGCTACAAAATTGTTCGATCGAGTTTCGTGCTGAAAACGAAGGAGTTCGATCAATTGATTTGATTGCTCTGCTTACTGATTCAAACTGATTTTTTGGTTCCGGTATGATGATTGGAAATGATTGTACAGAAAAAGATGATCAAGTCCAACGACGCACGAAAACTCAGACATCGATCAAGTGTGCGTTTGAATTGATTGTGATAGAACCAATCAGATCGGGAATTCCCCTGTGAATATGTATGTGCTAAAGGGTTGCAAGAATTAATTCACGCTATGAATGCAACAGAGAATTTATGAATTCATCTCATAACTCAAGTTGCGCGCCGAAGCTGAGATGGAATTATGTGAATGCAGATACAGAGAAGACATTGTGAGTTGTTGTTTATCGCCACAAGGTAGACTCAGCTCATTCCTCTCATAAACAAACCCAACTCACACTCATATCATCAACCAGCAGTGAATGCAAAGCGTTAGCGTTCGCTTAGTAGTGGAATAGTGTGTGATCGTCACTTATTGTTATGTGAATTCATTGTTTCTCTCATTCTTTTAACAGAACAGGGTGCACCCATAGTGTTCAGCTAAGCAAGCAAATAGAGAAGACAAACGGAAGGAGTTTCCCCACAACATGTTTGCCTGCATTGTACTGGCCGTAAACGCTTAACCGAGACAGTTTATTAAATATTTAAATTCGTCATTTATTTTGTGTATACGAAGATAAAAGGGGGTAAAATAGTTTTGGCATTGCATAATGGATGTAAGTAATTGACCGCGAAATTCAGTGCAATTGTTTGCCATGTTGTAATACAATTTACACTTGTGTCTCTGTTTTACAAAAATAGGTAACATTAGATGAATCTGCATCGTCAAAATAGTGGCAGTTTGGTAAGAGATGTTGTTGCATGCAAAAATTGTAACAGCGTTTTTAAATTTTGAGTAGCACGTCTAACCTTGTGAAACATAAATGCTATAAAAATTTAAAAAACCGTTCGGATAACCCAAAGATATTAGTGGACAACGACACAAAAAAAAATGTTGCTGATACGTTCACTGAATGGGTCACTAAAAATTGCAGACCATTCAAGATGATCGAAGATGCAGGACTGAAAAAATATACGGATCTAATACTTTCAATTGGAGCTAAGCATGGGTCGAACGTAGATACTGATGAACTATTACCTCATCCAACAACAATATCCAGAAACATAGACAATCTATACAATATAGCCCACGATTCCTTAAAGTTAGAACTAAGTGAACTTAGTACCTTTGGACTTACCTCAGATATATGGACCGATAATTATTTAAAACAATCGTTTTTGTCTATGACTATTCACTATATAAAAAGCGGAAAAATTGGAATGAAGCTTATTGCTTTTCGATCAATGGATTTTGAATCTTGTAGCAGTACGTATTTGTTGAAACGATATATATTTGCAGATATGTATGTGTACGTACTATATGTGGTGTCAAGTACAACAATTTGTTGTAATTTCAAGAAATGTTTACCACAATTGCACACTAATATTTCAGTGCTCGCAGCTGTACATACGTATTTTCAAATCAAACTTGATATTTCGTAAGTTGATGCATTCGGGGTTTCAGGCAACAACAAAATACATGGGATTTTCACATGAGGCTACCTGTTCAATATGCCTTGATACCATGTATATATTTTTTTTAATTTTTAGTTTTTCATTATACTTGCGAAAGTTTCATATTTAAAAACGAAGTGTAACTTTATTTAATATATGTAGGTTAAAGAATTATACAAAAAGTAAAGGCGGCATTGAAGGAGTTTGATTGCAATCTATTCAAAGCAATTGGATCGATATTATAAACATTTTACAGATAAAAAGTCAAACCCATAGAATAAGTAACATCAGCTTAAATACTTTAACAGATATAATAACAAGAAAAAACGTTAACTTCGGCTGCACCGAAGCTAATATACCCTTCACAGATTACATTGGTGCCTTAGAAAATAATTCATACCAAATTTCGTAAATATAGTATATCTTGTCAAATACAAAAGGCGGCTGTTTATACGTGTCGTCCGTGTACGTGTAGGTATAGAAATCGAAATAGGCCTGTGCCCTGTCCGTCGGTCCCTTTTGTTACATTGGTATGGTGCCCTCATGTGAGTTGTATTAGTGATGTGGTAGTTTCTGTGTGCGCGTGATGTGGAAGGTATGAAGTGGGGTGTGTGATGAAGATATGGTGTGTATGAAGATGTGGTGTGTGATGAAGAGGTGGTGTGTATGATGTGTGTGGTGTGGCAATGTTATACTGTTAGGGGGAGTCAGAGGCTCATTTAGTCTTCCCGGCCCCCCTAGGCGACTGTTTTGCTTAGGAGTCGCTGCAGCTGTTGAAGAGTTGCCACCACGCTGCTAAGACCCGTGGATCGACTTGATTGTGGTCCAAGCTGTCGACGCCGCAACGAGGTTTCAATCCGCTGGTGCACGGCACGTGTTGCACAGCTGCAATGGATGGGTGGGGTGGGGATGGGATAGACCCGGAGCGTAGCTCATTGGTAACCGCCCGAGCGGTTAGCGTTGTTGTTACTGGCGTATCTACATCCATGTTAATCTGTATAGAGAAGATGGTTGATTATCTGTCAAATAGTTCGACACGGTGATCGTGCCACGATATGTGGCATGAATGTGTCGTCGCATTGCTCGACCATTTTTGTTAGTTTTCTTTGTTATTTTAGACGGATTGTTAATTTTAACGGTTGTTATGGGCGTATTTCTCGTTTTTATTATTTAGTGTGATGATTTTATTGTGTCGCGGTATTTTCGGTTTGTTGTTTGCGGTTTTGCGATCATCGGTGGTTGATAGAAAACACAGCTTCACGAGCAGTCTGATTAGCGTTCCGTTTTGCGTACGGAGATCAGCGACTAGTAGGTAACTGTCGGTCGGTAGGGGACAGACAATCATCAAGGGTGAGGACACAATCTCTTTTGTGGAGATCCTTTATGTATTCTTCTTTCCATCGACGGCTTAAATTATGATGGCGAATTTTAATTCTTTCCCATCGATTTAATAGGTATATCGACTCCGCGCCTGTCTCAGGGATGGCCAGAATGGTGCTTCTTTGAGAAAATGCCCTGGAGCTAAGGCGGAGAAGTCTGAGAGGTCTTGCGATAGTACTGTGAGTGGCCGGAAATTGAAAACGGCTTCAATTCGATTTTATGACGTCGTGAAAACTTCATAATTTAATTCATAATTTCCTGCTACTCATTTGAAGTGGGATTTTAAGCTTTTTACAGATGATTCCCATAAACCGCCCACATGAGTAGCGTTTGGGGGTATAAATTGCCAATTGAGGGGCGTACTTTTGTACGATGTCAGGTGACACTTATTTTAGAAAATCCACAAACTGCTTTTCTGTGGGAAGCCACGTCGAGCGACGAAGCGAGCAAATGCCGTAAAAAAGCCTCCATCGTTAGATTTCTACATAGCTCAAGATGTACTGCCTTTGTCGTGAAACATATAAAGACAGTCACATACCTTTTCATGAGGGACATGTTAACATGTACGCCCTTACCTGAAAAGGCCCAGCAAATCGACACCTGCTGTGGTGAAAGCCAGAGAGAAATTGCAGTGTTCAGGTGGAAGTGCAGCCACAATCTGTTCGCATCTTCTACTTGTGCATAGTGTAAATCTTGCACGTGAAGATGCACTTCTTGATTTGGGGCTTAAGACGGGGAATATAATACTCTTGGTGCACCATATGTTGCATGTGGCGATGTTCGGCGTGTAGCATTAATATGTGGATGTAATTAAGGAATAATGTGGCAAATGGAGACCTCTCTGGAATTATTATGGGGTGGCGTTTGTTGTATATCAGGCTTGAATTACCAAGCCGAGCATTGGCACGAAGCAGACCTTTCATGTCTAAAAATGGGTTTAGAAATACGAGTGAGCTCTTTTTATCAATCGGCTTCGATTCTCTTAGTAGTGATATATCGTTGCTGAAGTAGCAAGCTTGAGTATATGCGATTAGTGCGACCTTTTCCATTTGTAACGCTAGGTGTGTCACTGTTTTGTATGGGACATTAGGTTATCCTTTGGCTTTGGTTTTCAGTTGCTCTATAAATTTGAACATGTAAGCACCAACTCTGAGTGCTCGAAGAAACGATGAAAGTGGCGATTTTTCTACCTTTTGAAGCGATTATGTTGCGTTTGGGTGATTGTGACCAAGAGTCAGGAGATTCTATTAACTATCGGGGGCCACTCCACCATAAGGTGGTGGTGGGAAAGTGCAGTGGCTTGCTCCCTCGGCAGGATTGTCAGCATAGGCTACACGCCGCCAAGTGGCTGATCCTACTAGGTCAAGTATTTGAGACGTTCGATTGGAAATGTAAGTCTTACATGCATGTGGTGGTTTTTCTAACCAGGCTAGTACAATTTAGGAATCGGACCACAGATATAATTTGCATTTTGTCAGGTTTAAATGCATTTGCTCCATGGCTACTTATTTGGAAAGTAGAACCGCGCCACATAGCTCAAGTCTTGGTAGAATTAGCGTTTTTAAACCAGCCACTTTTGTTTTTGCTACTAATAAAGAAGCGCAGCATGCCTTCTCAGAGGCGTCACAGAAGCCGTGTAGTTTGACTTTGTGTTCGGAGGAATAGTTTACCCATCGTTTAATTTGTATCTGAGAAATGTCAATCAGATTGCTTGCGAACTGGGACCATTTTTCTAAACGAAGAAGTTTCACTTGTTTGTCCCAGTCGGTTCCATCTAGCCATTATTCTCGTATTAAGATTTTCGCTAGTATCATAATTGGCAAGAGCCATCCTGCGGGATCGAAAATTTTGCCACCGAGGATAAAATCTGCCTTTTTGTTATGGCGGATAATGCGGGGAAATGGGGAGTAGTTTTTCTAATTCCCAAAATTTTCTCAATTGTGTATTGAGGTACTCGTTTGAGATTTCCTCAACATGAGTTGTCGTTGTTGACACTGGTTACGTAACTAGTCCACTTAGGATCCAACCGAAAATAGTGCCTGAAGTGTGTTTGAGATTTTCTCAATACCTTCGAGTATTATCTGTGGTATGAGATCGATGCCTAATAGAAGATCTATTTGAGCGGGAGTATTGCAGTTTGGATCTGCTAGCTTTAGGTGTGAAACTTTTTGCCTTGCTATTTACATGATAGTTATGAATCACATTTGTTAATTGCGGTAAGACAATAACTTCAGCGTGTATTCGCTTATCAGCTTTGGAGGAAATGGGGCAGATTTAATTTGAGTTTTGAACTACTCTTCCGCCCATTCTCGTGATTTCAAAATTGGCCAGTTTTGTTGGCAACTGTAGCTTGCCTTGTGCCCTAGACACTATAAAAGATCATTGTGATCCTTGGTCTGCTGTTGGTAGTAGTACTACTACTTTGATTCTCGCTGTGTAGAGTTTGAGTTTTAAGTCAGTTTGAGCAGAATAAATGGTGCTTCTTAGCGAATTTCAGGGTTTGTTGTTTCAGGATTTGCTGTTGCAATTAACCCC
Organism: Bactrocera tryoni; assembly: GCF_016617805.1. Lineage (NCBI taxonomy): Eukaryota > Metazoa > Arthropoda > Insecta > Diptera > Tephritidae > Bactrocera > Bactrocera tryoni. The sequence continues at coordinate 447,856 of NW_024395824.1, forward strand.
GTAGCCCTTATTGGGCTTTTATTAAAAGAATTTTGAGGTAAGCTGGAATAATATGTGATATGAAACAGTGAATGGCGTCTCTTATGGCAATATACTCAATTACATTGGAAGGTGGAGTCATGTGTAGAAGTTCACACAAGAGAGGAAAGTTCTCTGATCGCCATTCACTTGGGGGTGACCAGAAACGATTATTTTTCAGATGGCTCAAGCAGCTCACGACCTCCGGTCTTGACCAAGTATCCTCTGGGTAGCCTAAGAACATCCGTCTGAAGGTTGTGCGCTGGGTTTGGGACCCGCCACTTAAAAAAAACACCCTAAATGAGAGACGACCATGGAAAACGATATTAGGACCAGGAATTGAGGGCATGCACCTGGAATGTCCTGTCCCTTAATTGGGAAGGCGCCACTGCCCAGCTGGTTGATGTTCTCGTGAAAATAAAGGCTGACATCACGTCCGTCCAAGAAATGCGATGGAAGGGACAAGGACTGAGACGAGTAGGTCCTTGTGGCATTTACTACAGTGGCCATATAAAGGATCGCAAAATTGGTGGGGGATTTGTGGTGGGAGAGAGACTCCGTCGCCGAGTACTATCATTCACTGCGGTGAATGAACGTCTAGCCACAATCCGCATCAAAACGAGGTTCTTCAACATATGGCTGATCTGCGCCCACGCCCCGACGTAAGAGAAGGACGATGTGACCAAAGATGCCTTGGAATGCACCTATGATAGCTGCCCCCGCCACAATATCAAAATAGTGCTTGGCGAATTTAACCCCAGGGTGGGCAAAGAAGGTATCTTTGGCACTACAGCCGGTAAATTCAGCCTCCACGACGAAACATCCCCAAATGGATCGAGGCTGATCGACTTCGCCGGGGCCCGAAATAGGGTTATCTTTAGTACTAGATTCCAGCATAAAAAGATTCATCAAGCCACCTGGTTGTCTCCGGATCGAAAAACCACCACCCAGATCGATCATGTTGTGATAGACGGAGAACACGTCTCCAATGTTTTAGATGTACGTGCGCTCCGAGGTCCTAACATCGACTCGGACCACTACCTTGTTGCAGCCAAGATTCGCACCCGCCTCTGTGCAGCAAATAACGAACGTCAACAAACACAAGGAAGGTTCGATGTCGAGAAGCTGAAATCACAACAACAAAACGATTTTCTACTCGACTTGCACTCCTAATCTCTGAGAGCACTCGCCAACAACTCGGTATAAGGGAACTGTGGTACGATGCATTTCAAGCTCCTTACGTACAGCTGCTACCGAAACTATTGGTTTTTGGAAAATACAAAAGAACAGCAGGTACGACAAGGAGTGCCGTGTCGCAGAGGAGAGAAAATAGACTGCCTACCTCGCAACGTCACGATCGACCACAACACGAGCAGGATGGGATAGATACCGAGAGTTGAAGCGGAAAAGGAGACGCATTTGCAGAGAGAAAACCAAAGTGGCCGAAATGCGTGAATATGAAGAGCTTGACAAGCTGGCCAACAGGGGTAATGCTCGAAAATTCTACAAAAAGATGCGGCGGAAAACTGAAGAAATCAAGACCGGAGCATACTCTTGTAGAACCCTCAAAGATGATCTAGCGACCGATGCCCAGAGCATACTAAAATTATGGAGGGAGCACTTCTCCAGTCTGCTTAATAGCAGTGAAAGCAAAACGCCAGGAAAAGGCGAACCCGATTCCCCAATCGATGATGATAGAGCAGACGATCCATTGCCAGACCATGAAGGAGTTCGAATAGCAATTACCCGCCTGAAGAAAAACAAAGCAGCAGGGGCCGATGGATTGCCGGCCGAGCTATTCAAACACGGCGGCGAAGAACTGATAAGGAGCATGCATCAGCTTTTTTGTAAAATATGTTCGGACGAAAGCATGCCCAACGATTGGAATTTAAGTGTGCTATGCCCAATCCACTAAAAAGGAAGTCCAAAAAACTGCACCAACGACCGTGGGATAAGCCTCCTCAACATTGCGTATAAGGTTCTATCGAGCGTATTGTGTGAAAGATTAAAGCCCACCGTCAACAAACTTATAGGACCTTATCAGTGTGGCTTTAGACCTAGCAAATCAACAATCGACCAGATACTCCCCATACGCAAAACCTTGGAAAAGACCCGTAAAAGGAGAATCGACACACACCACCTCTACGTCGATTTCAAAGCTGCTTTCGATAGCACTAAACCTACTGCTGGAGAAAATAAATCACGCTGCAGAACTTAATCGAGCAGGTACAATCTTTTATAAGAGTGTACAGCTGCTGGCGTATGCCGATGATATTGATATCATCGGCCTAAACTCCCGCGCCATTAGTTCAGCTTTCTCCAGGCTGGACAAGGAAGCAAAGCAAATGGGTCTGGTAGTGAACGAGGGCAAAACGAAATATCTCCTGTCATCAAACAAACAGTCGTCGCACTCGTGACTTTGCTCTCACGTCACTGTTGACAGTCATAACTTTTAAGTTGTAGATAATTTCGTCTATCTTGGAACCAGCGTAAACACCACCAACAATGTCAGCCTGGAAATCCAACGCAGGATAACTCTTGCCAACAGGTGTTACTTCGGGCTGAGTAGGCAATTAAGAAGCAAAGTCCTCTCTCGACGAACAAAAACCAAACTCATAATTCCCGTCCTGCTATATGGTGCAGAGGCCTGGACGATGACAACAACTGATGAGTCGACGTTGCGAGTTTTCGAGAGAAAAGTTCTGCGAAAGATTTATGGTCCTTTGCGCGTTGGTCACGGCGAATATCGCATTCGATGGAACGATGAGCTGTATGAGATACTAGACGACATTGACATAATTCAGCGAATTAAAAGACAGCGGCTACGCTGGCTAGGTCATGTTGTCCGAATGGACGAAAACACTCCAGCTCGGAAAATATTCGACGCAGTGCCCGCCGGGGGAAGCAGAGGAAGAGGAAGACCTTCACTCCGTTGGAAGGACCAGGTGGAGGAGGACCTGACTTCGATTGGAGTATCGAATTGGCGCCACGTAGCGAAAAGAAGAAACGACTGGCGCGCTGTTGTTAACTCGTCTATAATCGCGTAAGCGGTGTCTACGCCATTAAAGAAGAAGACGCAATTACATTTGCTTTTGCAATCTTTAAGGTATGCACATGGGACAAAAAGTCGGTACAAGTCTTTTCGATCTTACAAAATTGTTTCGATCACTAATATTAATTTTTTTGAATTTCTCGCACGATTTGAGCTTGCGCCCTCCTACACAGTTCGCATGACGTTTGTTTATATTGTTCGGATGTGAACGATTGATTCTTAAAAAAGCTTCTATTTAAATTATTGTTGCTGCTAGCTTAGGGTCTATTGAAGCTTCTATTGAGGTCGTTTTGGACGTTTTTCTTTGACTAATTTTTTTTCTACCCCTTTCTGCAATTTCATATTGGGAACTGACAAACAATTTGAAACTGTGGACTGAAGTTTTAAGAATTATTCACTTGTTTCTTTCTAAATTTGGTTAATTTATTAATATCATCACTTGTTTGTCGACCAATATTCTTTCGTTTTCGTAACGTGCTTTTAGAGCATCCCAAGCAAAATTGAAATTTCCGTCATTAAGAGCGAACTGTTTCACTATTACACCTGCTTGGCCTTTGGTTTTGTATCGGAGGTGATACAATTTCTGCGCTTGTGATAATTTATGTACACGGCTGTAAACATGTCCTGTAAGGACGGCCACTGTTCATAACCTCCATAAAATATATAGAGTAAGTGCAATTGATTTTATTAGTTTTAATTGATTAGAGATCATGACTTTTGTCTCTTCATATTGGTCTAAGCAATTTTCGTATTTTGCGTAAGCTCAGGATTTAAAATTTTCAGGTAGATCTGAGTCGTCAGATTCTACGATTGCGTCATATGCCGCTTAGAGACGTGTCCAGAAATTGTCAAGATTTTCTTTGATGAATTCTAATACTGATTCAGACTTGTCCTGAATCGGTGACTATGAAAATCGAGTGCAGTAAGGTGTGAGACTGTCACTCTCAGAAATAAATTTGAAATATCTTTCACCCTTTTTTGTTTTGTAGCACCTTGCGTTGAGCGTGTAACTTCTGCAGGTGTACATGGACTTTTTACGTCAGAAATCATCTTTGAAATTTTAGCAACTAAGTTGTTTTAGATTTCTTTAAGTCTGAGCTCATTTAAAAGATGTGTGGAATAAATCAAAAATGTTTCATTGAAAACTAGACTGGTAGATGTTCAGAATAAGTTTCGAATATATAACAATATAGATTATAATATTGAATAGAAGTCTCTTTTGTATGTAAGAGTTTTAAAGACAAACATTAAAACCAGTGGCTGTTTGATATTATGTGTTTGGACGAGAATATTTTTCTTTTATGTAAATAAGAGTTTTGAAAAATTAATGTAGCAATAGCTTTCCGTATATGATAGTACGTGTAACCGCGAACTCTTTTAACCCATTTAGACCTACCGTCTCATATACGATACACCAGAAGTAATAAATTATTTTGAAGTACCCTTGATAAGAAATTGTTTTTTGTTGTATTAATGCATATACATATATATGAGCCTGCTGTATCACATACGATACGGCCTTTTCTACATAACATGCAGAAATGTAACTTTTTTAACTTTTTTTATGTTCTGTGATACCCTAGGTCTAATAAAAATAGAAAAAAACACTTCAATTAAAAAGAAATAGTTTCAGGTCTAAATGGGTTAAGTTAATAAGAGTTTTTCAAATAAAATAAGTATTTTTTTTTTATTATGTGAGCTCGTTGTAGAGATCACTACACTTTGTACATGTACATGTATGTTCATATGTATCACACATTAGTATGTTTTACACAATCCTGCTTGTTTTTGTTGGTCAAAAACCAAGGGGTATTGCTGGATATATGCAATGAGGACTTTGAAACAATGTGCGTATCTACATATGTGACGATACACGTTTGTACAAATATTTAAGTACATTTTAATGAAACTTTTTATGTTATAATTTTATTTTATTCAAGTTGTACCCGAAGTCGATGGGGTATATTTTTCAGCAGATTTATATAAATAGGCATGTATAGTATATATGTAGGGGAAGACGGGGTACATTTGACACTTTCATATAAAAGTCCTTTATTTTCTACCAAATATAATATAATTTTAAATGAGTTACAGCTTTAAAAGCACCAGGGTTTGGATACTAAGTAATGAAAGTAAAAAGTTGGAAAAACACTCAAAGCTACTTTTATTTGAAATTAAAAAATAATACATAATTTGTCAAACGTCCCCCACTAAGGGGCACATTTGACTTATTCGGGGGCACATTTGACAAGCATATTTTCCGTGAAACTTTCTTTATTTTTAATTTAATTTGGTTTTCATTTAAATAAAACTTATCTTTTATAGTTTGTTTCTGAATGTTTTATTAAAATAACAGTAAATGTATTCATAAAATAATACCACTATTTTTGGAAAAACATACATATCAACGACAATTATTTTGGGGAAAGAAGATAAAATTCAATATTTCAGACAATTTATTTAATGTATAAGCTTCCAAAGTTAACATCAAACAAATATTTAGCGGGGCAGCGAGAAGTTGAAGCTGGATTATTAGGAGTCGGAAGTTTAAACTCAATTTCGCTTCTAAGAGTTATAGATATGTCTTCCACAACTGGTTTACAAAAACCCAGTTGTCTGGAGATAGTCTACGCAAATAATTTATGTTGAAGGTGGCATCGCAAAATACCTCTACAATTTCGCCAATGTAATAAAAAGGCTTCATACCATTTTCCCTAAAGTTTACCAAAACGTATTCTCCAACCTTTAAATTCTCATCATCCAATAACGAAAATTTTAGCAAACAATTATCTTTGTTGACACATTTCTCCGTGGTGTCTGATCTCAGACTGATAATACTTTCGTCAGATGATGTAAGGTTTTCATTTAATGAACGCTTATTTTGTTTTGATTTTTTTTTTTTTTTTTGATTTTTCTTGCTTTCTGTCGAAAATTTTAGAGAACGTTTGGCAAACTGAGTGATTCTCTTAGTTTAGAAATCCAAAGCTCGATTTTTTCTGGTGAACTAGTGAGGATTCGCGAATATCCACTTTTCTGTGTTATGTTTGGCGCCAAGCGCGCAATAGGCCTCAAATGTTCTGGTGTTAAAGTTTGTGTTGGAGTTACTTCAGAAGCCCGTGCAAGCGATTGAGAACTTATAGGAGTGATCACTAGTGTGTTTATCTGACTCAAGTTTTGAAAAAATTCATCCACCGCTGCTTTTGTAAAACCCCTGAGCCTAGCCAAGCTTGTTTTTTGAGACTTTCGTAGTGTGAGGGATGGATTTCGCTTCAAAAAGCCGTAAAGCCAACTTTCTCCAGCTGCCATGTTAGTTTCCCAAGTAGATGGACATGGTATGTTATTAGCGGCAACAAATTCGTAAAGAAATCTTTTGAATATATCATACGACAATCCATATGCAAAAAACGCACACTTCTTAGCATATTCAACTAATTGCTCCTCTTGAACTCTCGTTAGCGTTTGATGGCTTGTGTATTTAGAGTGATAAATTAAATTTTCATCACAGCTACTCTCATTTCCAGAATCTGAATCGTTCCTCAAAGGATCTAGTTTCTTCAATTGCATGATCAAAGTTATTCTTTTCAATCTGTACTTTTCCGCTGCTGACGTAACTGTTTCGCGTTGATGCTTTATGTCTGCAAGAGCTTTTTTCATATCATCCTCACTTATCTGACATCGGTTGGTCTTTTTCTTATAGTTGCGTACCATTGCTAAAGTAATACTTAGCATTAAAAAACTCCTTAATTGTTTTAACATTACCAAATGTTAAATGGGGTACATTTGACATTTGTCAAATGTGCCCCTTCTACACAAGTCAAAGGTGCCCCATTCCACTCACCGTCTCGTTTTTTTATATTTTACACTTTAGATAAACACACTATTTATTTTCACAGCACACATAAGCGGAGTAACCAATTTCGTAAGATGCTTTAAAAATGTATTTTATTGTTTAAGAAAGACTTTACTTCCGATCTAACGAAAATTACAATTACGTTCCCGAAAATAGAAAAACACGTGTAACTCTATTACGCGTTCGAATATAATTGTGAAATTATTTGACGCTTCGTTTAGTTCAATAATGGTGGTTTTTACATTTTCAATAAAGCCCCAGTTAACGCCACAGAGACTGAAGTCAAATATGCCCCAGTGTCAAATGTGCCCCGTCTTACCCTACATATGTTCGCAGTACAAAGAAACCGCCAAAAGAAAATTAACCGGCCGCAGGTAATTTTGCAAGTCCACTTGTTTTATACATATATGTAGAAGGTGCCTTCCAAAGTAAACAGGACTTAAAAAAAAAAAGAACAAATGGTTTTTTCGGCAAAATCAATTTATGTTATTCAAAATAGTCTCCCTCCTGTTTCAATACAGTTTTCTGCACGTTTCAAAAGCATGTCGAACGAGGCCAGTATGCCGGTGGAAATCTTTTGAATGGCCTCTACGTCTGCATAACACTTTCATGAGCAAATGCATTTTTACGAAAAGGAAGAAGTGGCACGGTGCCATATCAGGTGAATACGGGGAGTGGTTAATGGTTAAAATGTGATTTTTGGTCAAATAATCGGTCACTAGCGTCAATCAAATGTTGGATTCTGAGCAATTTTGGGTCGTCAGTCAATTTGTGCGGAACAAACCGTGCACACACTTTTCGTAAGCCCAAATGTTCGGTCAAAATGCGATAAATCGATGTTTTGGAGATGTTCAATTCCATTGAATTTAAATAATGATTTCGGCTGATTTTTTATGAATTCACGCACAGTTTCGATGGAATTTTTGGTGATCACGGATTTTGTTTGGCCCACATGTTGATTGTCATTTATGTCCTCACGACCACTTTGAAAACGTTGAAAACGTTGAAACCGCACACTCTGCTACGGAATATGCAATCATCGCCATAAACTTGTTTCATCAATTGAAACGTTTCGGTAAAAGTTTTTCCAATTTTAAAACAAAATTTAATATTGGTTCTTTGTTCGAAGCTCATTTTCGCACCGATAACACAAACATACTGACACTTAAAACGCAATAACTTCACTTTCAATTGATGAAATGTCATGAAATGCTCACTGGACAATCGATAAAGATATAGATGGCGCCACCAGGGGGCGAGAGATTCAAAAATTCCTGTTTATTTTGGAACACACCTTGTATGTATATATACAATTTTTATAAATGAGTCCGTATGTTCATATGTATAGTATAATTATATTCGAAGGGCAAAACCGCGAAAGCAAACTGATAGATCGTGGGTAATTTTCATAAATTTACTTTATTTGTAGACTTATATTTTTTTTTGCTTATGATTCCCTTACCTTATTTTAAGCAATCCTGCTTATACTTGATTAAGTATAGGGGGTATTGCTGGAAATTTCTGCAAGTAAATAAATACTTGAATTTTTTGTTGCTCTTGAGATAACTTTTGTGTTTTAACACAACGGTAAGCATTTAACGGCAATCAATAATTCGCTATATACAGTACAAAACTGTTTTGTCTCTTAGCGGTTTTTACCGGAAAATAAACCGTTTGCCGAAAACGGTTTGGTAATGGTTTTCTCTTCTTTTTCGATCGGAATTTTGGTCAGAACCGCAAATTTAATTTTGTGATTTTAAACCACACATATACATATGTATATAATATAATATATAAATATTGAAAGCGAACGATGCAACTCACTTTGATTTCCGCCAGGAGCTTTTGGGGATAATATGAGTTTATGTGGTTTGTACATATTTATCTGAATGTGCGTGTGCCTGTGCTTCTTTCTCCCAGTCCTTTTGCTGCTGTTATTTTTGTTGTGATTTCCTGGTTGCTTTTTGTATGAATTTTGTTTCACTGCCTATATTGAATATATCATGTGTTTCAATTTGCGCACCACAATTTTGCCACCTCACTTTTAAAGGTGTAATATTTTTTTGGTTTTGTTTTCCGTCACTCCACTCCACAATAATATTAACATTAAGGACTGGACCGAGGCATGTAAAGATTTTCCATTGAAAATACACGACAATCCTGTTTTTTTATCTTTAAATTTCTATAGATCAGAGGTAAGTAAGGTTTTATGGAATTTTCATAGATGGTATTTTTTTTTTTTATTACAAACATTTTCAAAAGTTTAACAATGTTTGATATCACTATAACTAGTTTCAAAAACTAACGAGCAGTTTCATGGTATAAACAGCAGATGGTATGTTATAAAAAAATTCTATACAGCCTTACTTTTTTTGGATAGTTAGAGTAGTATTAATGATAGCGATTTTGCCCTCGGACAATTTTGTAGCAAATAAAATTCCCTACAAGTTTATCATGAACATCTGTAGCTCTTGTCATTTACTAGATACATACAAAAATATGCGAATTTCGTAGAAAAATCAGGTTTAGAGCCTGTTGCAATAGGCACTTTTGTAGAGTGTACAATACGAATGAAGTATATGCGTCAAAAGTCAATGCGATGCCATAAAATACCTCCGATCTATAGAAATTTAAAGATAAAAAATCAGGATTGTCGTGTATTTTCAATGGAAAATTTTTACACGCCTTGTTTCAGTTCTTAATGTTAATATTAAGGGATCAAATTTTCAGGGAATTTGTTTGGGGATTTCCAAGGAAATTTCATGACGGGATTGAAAACAATCAAGTTCAAAAAAAAAAACAAACTACTATACATATATGTATATTGAATGTGTATTTTATTTTTAGCACCGTACTTTCTGTCTGCACTTTTATCAAATTTGTTGTCACCAACGTTTGTTTTTCAAACTTTGTCCGTGATTAAATTGTTGATTTGTTACCGCATCACAGTGATTAATTTACTGATTGTGTCATCAATAGTGCCGTCCGGTACGGCTTGGAGAACCATGTAAAGATATGTAAAATTTCCCGGCACTCACCTTTTAACTCGGCGACGAATTCGTTAAAATATATACATGAAAAAACGCGACAAGTTGAAGCTGGGAAGGCGGCTGTTTATACGTTTCGTCCGTACGTATCGAAATCGAAAGAGGCCTGTGCTCCGTCCGTCGGCTCATTTAGCCCCTATTCTTCAGATGAGCAATCACATTTAAAGCACAAGCCCTTGAAAACGCACGAATGAAAGTCTCGCCTGAAAAATTGAAGTTTTAAAACTCAAGTGCAATTTCTTGTTTCTAATAGCCCTGAAAGACGAGCAATATTAATACGCCTTAAGCAACGCTAATGCGCATTGAAATTTTATGGTGACAGACAGCTGATAGTGAAATTTGTTTATTTATTAAAAATAAAAGTGTGCGAAAAAGTTATTGGAATAATATATAGCAAACTGTGCGTTGTTTATTTTCTGCCATCAAAAAATATTAAAATTTGTTTTTGTTAATATACTTGCCCATAATTTAATTAGCAATATAAAAAATTTTTACCTCTGAAGCTGTAAACACAAAGCGGAAGATTTCAAGCGACATCTGTCAAACAATAGCAGAAACTAACCATTTTTGGGCAGTGTTGCCTACTCAAATTTACTAATTTGCATTAACATGGGTCAAATGTGTTCTGCCCAATCCACTAAAAAGGGGACCCCACAATCTGCGCCAACGACCGTGGGAAAAGCCTCCTCAACATTGCGTATAAGGTTCTATCGAGCGTGTTGTGTGAAAGATTAAAGCCCACCGTCAACAAACTGATAGGACCTTATCAGTGTGGCTTTAGATCTGGCAAATCAACAATCGACCAGATATTTACCATGGGCCAAATTTTATATAGATATCATCGGCCTCAACACCCGCGCCGTTAGTTCTGCTTTCTCCAGACTGGACAAGGAAGCAAAGCAAATGGGTCTGGTAGTGAACGAGGGCAAAACGAAATATCATCAATGTCATCAAACAAACAGTCGTCGCACTCGCGACTTGGCTCTCACGTCACTGTTGACAGTCATAACTTTTAAGTTGTAGATAATTTCGTCTATCTTGGAACCAGCGTAAACACCACCAACAATGTCAGCCTGGAAATCCAACGCAGGATAACTCTTGCCAACAGGTGTTACTTCGGACTGAGTAGGCAATTGAGAAGCAAAGTCCTCTCTCGACGAACAAAAACCAAACTCTATAAGTCACTCATAATTCCCGTCCTGCTATATGGTGCAGAGGCCTGGACGATGACAACAACTGATGAGTCGACGTTGCGAGTTTTCGAGAGAAAAGTTCTGCGAAAGATTTATGGTCCTTTGCGCGTTGGTCACGGCGAATATCGCATTCGATGGAACGATGAGCTGTATGAGATACTAGACGACATTGACATAATTCAACGAATTAAAAGACAGCGGCTATGCTGGCTAGGTCATGTTGTCCGAATGGACGAAAACACTCCAGCTCGGAAAATATTCGACGCAGTGCCCGCCGGGGGAAACAGAGGAAGAGGAAGACCTTCACTCCGTTGGAAGGACCAGGTGGAGGAGGACCTGACTTCGCTTGGAGTATCGAATTGGCGCCACGTAGCGAAAAGAAGAAACGACTGGCGCGCTGTTGTTAACTCGGCTATAATCGCGTAAGCGGTGTCTACGCCAATAAAGAAGAAGAAGACGCAGTTACATTTGCTTTTGCAATCTTTAAGCGTATGCACATGGGACAAAAAGTCGGTACAAGTCTTTTCGTTCTTACAAAATTGTTTCGATCACTAATATTAATTTTTTTGAATTTCTCGCACGATTTGAGCTTGTGCCCTCCTGTACACAGTTCGCATGACGTTTGTTTATATTGTTCGGATGTGAACGATTGATTCTTAAAAAAGCTTCTATTTAAATTATTGTTGCTGCTAGCTTGGGGTCAATTGAAGCTTCTATTGAGGCCATTTTGGACGTTTTTCTTTGACTAGTTTTTTTCCACCCTTTTCTGCAATTTCAAATTGGGTAGTAAGAAATTCTTTCATTTGCTGCCACGTTGGCACATTCTTCGCGATGAGAGCGATTGCTCCCACAAAAGTAAGGATTTTACTGCTAATGCAGCTGTGCATATATTTACCAGAATGGGATCCCAACTGTATGGGGGAACATTCTGTGTCGATAGAACTGACAAACAATTTGAAACTGTGGATTGATGTTTTAAGAATTCTTCACTCGTTTCCTTCTAAATTTGGTAAATTTATTAATATCGTCACTTGTTTGTCGACCAATATTCTTTCGTTTTCGTAACGTGCTTTTAGAGCTTCCCAAGCAAAATTGAAATTTCCGTCATTCAGAGCGCACTATTTGACTATTACACCTGCTTGGCCTTTGGTTTTGTATCGGAGGTGATACAATTTCTGCGCTTGTGATAATTTATGTACACGGCTGTAAACATGTCCTGTAAGGACGGTCACTGTTCATAACCTCCATGAAATATATCTGTGTCGAATGCTGGCACTTTAAGGTGAATGCCTGAACTTGCCTCTTGGGTGTACATGGATTTTTTTCGTCAGAAATCATCTTTGAAATTTTAGCAACTGAGTTGTTTATTATTCTTTAAGTCTGAGCTCATTTAAAAGATGTGTGGAATAAATCAAAAATGTTTCAGTGAAAACTAGACTGATAGATGTTCAAAAAAGTTTCGAATATAATATAGAATATAATATTGAATAGAAATCTCTTTTGTATGTAAAAGTTTTAAAGAAAATCAATAAAACCAGACGAGAATTTATGTAAATAAGAGTGTAGCAATAGCTTTCCGTATATGATAGTACGTGTAACCGCGAACTCTTTTAACCTATTTAGACCTACCGTCTCATATACGATACACCAGAAGTAATAAATTATTTTGAAGTACCCTTGATAAGAAATTGTTTTTTGTTGTATTATTGCATATATGTATATATGAGCCTACTGTATCACATACGATACGGCCTTTTCTCCCTAACCTGTAGAAATGTATTTTTTTTTAACTTTTTTTATGTTCTGTGATACCCTAGGTCTAATTAAAATAGACGAAAAACACTTCAATTAAAAAAAATAGTTTCAGGTCTAAATGGGTTAAGTTAATAAGAGTTTTTCAAATAAAATAAGTAATTTTGCGTATATAGTATTTCGATTAAATTTGATTTAATTTTATATTAATAGCCGGAAATATTATATATATTTTATCTTTATGTATATATTTCTTTTATATATATTTTATGTCCTATAGGGTATACCTATAAGTGGATCTTTTTGTTTATTATGTGGGCTCGTTGTAGAGATCACTACACTTTGTACATATACATGTATGTTTATTAGTATGTTTTACACAATCCTGCTTGTTTTTGTTGGTCAAAAACCAAGGGGTATTGCTGGATATATGCAATGAGGACTTTGAAGCAATGTGCGTATCTACATATGTGAGGATACACGTTTGTACAAATATTTAAGTACATTTTAATGAAACTTTTTATGTTATAATTTTATTTTATTCAAGTTGTACCCTAAGTCGATGGGGTATATTTTTCAGCAGATTTAAATGTAACTTAACGATTTTCCTGCTTATTTAAGGAAAAAAATCGTTTTTCGGTCTACACGACCTTCTCGTTATAACTTTATTTAAAAACTGAACTTTACAATGTTCTTAATCTAAAAACTTAGCTAAATGCACCGGGCAAAACATAATTAATTCCACGAATTCGCAAATTTAGGTGGCGCGTGTGCTGACAGTGCATCTGGGCTGTGCTGTGGGAAACATTGTGTAACTTGAGTCCCATATCCGCTCTACCTGCATTAGTAAGTATTGCTGATGAATTATTTTATTATTTCGGCAATGTTAACATATGCCATGTTAACACTTCCCCTCTTAAAAACGTTCGTCCTCGAGCGTTGTCAAAAATAAGGTAAGTTGTTGAAATTTATGTATGTTGGCTGATCATTTGGGGAATCTTTGATTTGATTCATCCTGAGGTTTGTTGGCGGGATCTAATTAGCATCGCTATTGGATGAGATGATTATTTTATTTTGAGATTTCTTCCAAAATTTGCAAAAAATTATTGTGACGATGGAGGTAGCTGCAACTGCTCCAAGCCAAAGTGAGCCGTTGGATATAGTTGCTACCTTTAGGAGATTTATTCTTCGAATGTTACTTATGTGGAGTTCTTTCAAAGCTTCTAGTGAAAGTAATTCAATTCTATTTTTCTCAATTGGTGCGGGTTGCAGGACTGCTGGGATAGCGGGAAGTGGAATTAAATCGAGGTTAATATAAGTTTGACCATTGATTTTCAGCGTTGAATTATGGAAATTGATGAGCTGCGTTCCTGACAAGTTTTTGATCGTTCCGTCAGCATGTATGTGCCCTTGAAAGCCATTAAGTAGTAAAATTCCGGTTTTTATTTCTTCAATTTGTGGAATGTGGTGAAGTTGAATTATGACTACTGATTATTCTAGGTATACAGGTGTTATTACTTATGTTAATTACTTGATTTTGTTTACAAATTTCAATTTTCTTAAAGCTATCGCAATTTTCTTTTATTCCATATATTTCTTTTTTATTTAGCAATAAGGTATTCAATATATCTTTTTTCGCCCATTGTATGGCGTATTTTACGTTAATCAATTCTTCTTTTATTAGTCTTATTCTATTTTGTAAATTAATAATTGTATCATTTTCTACATCCGAATCTTTTCTTATATTATTAAAAAGTTTATTTACTATTTTAGTTACGTTATTTAATTTTTCGTTAAAGATATCATTTATAATTACTTGTTTATTATTATTATTATTGATTTCATTTAGGTTACTGGATATTATTTCCAGATCTTCATGATCGGGGGATCCGGCGATTAATTTCCAAGCCGTTCCCAAAATATTTATTGATCTTCTAGATCATTTTTCAACCGGCTTAATACATAGTTTCTAAGATTTGGAAGGATTGGATTAGTTCGTGCTCTAGGATAGGATATAGGATAGCGTCCTTAGGTATGTCTGAGTAAACGAATTTACCAATGTCCGTCAGAAATTGTTCGTATTTGTTAAGGTCTATTACGTGTATTAGTCTAAAGGCTCCGTTCTGAATTTTTGCTAGTCCGTCATTTATTGTAACTAATTGTGCGTTCGAGTAGTCGTAGATGTCCGTTGTCGCAGTGGCATCGTAAATTAAAAGACATCTGAAAGAGAGAGGTTAATTTTGATTTTTAATATTACTTTTATGGACTATTTTTCCTGATTCTGTTAAATTTGTTGAATTTCTGTCTTCCTTTACTATTTCTTTTCTAAATTTTGGAGAGATTTTTGTACCTAATCTTTTGTTTATTTTCCCATAAATAATTTCTCCTGGGTGGTAAATTTTTATGGGATGTCGTTTTTTGTTATGATAAGAAAGGTCTTTTACTTGCTTGTTTTTTAATTCCGAGATATTTTCTTCTCTTGCTTTTTCGAATTGATTTGGATCCGTGGAGACTCTTCTACCGAAAAAAACCTCTATTGGTTTCTTTTTCGTGGTTGAGTGAACGGTATAATTGTATTCGTATACGGAATTGTCAAGGAGTTCGGCGAATGAATTGAAATTTCGTTCTGCTTTTAAACAACGCATTATTTCCGTGAGTGTCGAGTGAAAACGCTCTACTTGACCATTAACGGAACTTGCATAAGGCGGTGTTTTAAAAATTTGTATGTTAAGTGTGTCTTCTAATAAAAATTTTATAGTTGCTGAATTGAGGGATGTTTCATTGTCAAATACGACCGATTCAGGTACGCCAAATTGAAAGAGTAGTTCACGAAGAGGTTCTTTAACATGCTCTATTGCTCTCGATTTCAGTATTTTGGTTTGCGCATATTTCGAAAATTTGTCTATTGCTGTTAGGACTATATTTTTGCTTGTTATGTAGATATCGATATGTAAAATTTGTCCTGGATACTGGGGTATAGGCGTTTCACATAATTCTGGTTTGCTAGGATGACACGATCGTCTTATTTTCTTTACATACTGAACACTGTTGAATTATGTTATTTATTTTTTTCGTCATTGATGGGAAGTAGAAATTTTCGAGGATTTGAATTTTATTTTCTCGACCGTTTCTATGTGCTCTTTTATAGGTTTTGATTATGATTTCTTCCTGTTCTTGTTCGTTTGTCACGTCCTGAACTTGGAGCTGTGTGAATCGGATTTTGTAATTGCTAAAGTGTATTGGGTATATTTCTTGAATTTTCCCCATGATGCGTTCATCTGTTTTTATACAGTTAACTACAGAGGGATTAAGGTATCTTTTGAGGCGGTTTACTAGTATTTCTGAATCGTATCCTGGTTCTTCTGAAATGTGTCTGTGGTACGTAGGGAATACTATTTTAAACTGGTAGGTTGAAGTCGTAGTTTTAAAAACGTTTAAAGGAGTTTCTACATGAGAAATTAAATTGTCAGAAGAACTCTCGTCGCTGTGTTGGGTTATGGATAAGGAGTTTATTGGTTCGGGTGGTGGCATTCTTGATAGAGCGTCGGCGACAACATTAGTTGTACCTGGTTTGTAGTGGAGTTCATGATTATATTCCTCTAGAATGGATTTCCAGCGTTTCATCTTCGCATTATTGTTTTTGTTACTAAGTGCCTGCGTTAAAGGCTGATGATCTGTAAATATCTTCACTTTGGCTGAGCCATAAAGGTAGTTTCTAAAATTGTTCAAGGCCCATATTATGGCCAGAAATTCCTTTTCATTTGTAGCGTATGATTCTTCTGTTTTATTGAGAGTTCTGGAAATGAAGGCAACAGGTTTTTTATCCTGTGAAAGGACTGCACCGATGGCATAATTTGAAGCATCGCTAGTCAAATGGAATTCCTTACTGAAGTCAGGGTATGAGAGTACAACATCATCGAACATAAGGGATTTTTTAATTTTGTTGAAGGCATCTTTTGCTTCATCATCCAATTCAATATTTATTTTAGCGGATTTGTTTTTAGATATACGTCCCTCTTCCCCTCTTAAGAGTAACGTTAAAGGTTTGGCCAACTTGGCGTAATCCTTTATAAAGCGGCGGTAATAGCCGGAAAGACCTAAAAATGAGCGGAGTTGCTTGATGGTTTCGGGGTAAGGTATTTTAGCTATCGCTTCCACCTTTGCAGGGTTTTTTGTTATTCCCTTTGATGAGATAATAAAACCTAAGAATTCGACTGAGTCCTTAAAAAAATGGCATTTGTCCAACTGTATCTTCATGTTGGCTTCTTCAAGCGTTTTAAAGATTTGTTGCAGATGGAGGGCGTGCTCCTGTTCGGAGTTGCTGAATACGACTATGTCGTCAATATACACGTATCATATCTTGCCAATATGATGACGAAGGATGTCATCTAGAGCGCGTTGGAATATTGAAGGGGCATTTTTGAGTCCGAATGGTAATCTCGTAAATTCGTATTTACCATTATTTATTGAGAAGGCGGTCTTCTCAGTATCAGATTCCTTGAGTGGGATTTGGTGAAATCCGCTTTTTAAATCTAACACGGAAAAGTATTTATTGTGTCCAAGTTGAGACAGTACTTCGTTAATTTGGGGTATTGGGTAGCGATCTGCCAAGCAGTAATTGCGTGTTGCTTGCGGTAATCGATTACGATTCTATACTGTTTATTGCCTTGGGAGCTCGGGTTTTTTTTGCTACAACCCAAACGGGTGAGTTATACGGTGCGACCTTGATGGCCGAATAATACCATCATCTAACATTTTCTTAATTTGAGATTCTACTGCTTTTTAAACGCCATTGGATAGGGATAATATCTTGTATATACTGGGGTGTCCTTATTTGTTCTAATTTCTGCCTATGACTTTTGTAGTATAAGTGAGTCTATCGTTAGGTTCTGCAAAGAGTTGTGAAAATTTTTCCACTAAGTTATTGATTTTGGTCTGTTGATTTGGTGTCATGTGATCCTTTTCGATATTAATTGCGTTTACTGACTTTGATACAAGCTGATTGATCTTTACTGTAGTATTACCTTTTATTACCATGAAATTTCCTTTGACATGAATAACAGCTTCGAGATCTTTAAGACTGTCATTTCCAAGGATACCATGAAATGAGCTCAATGATGGAAGAAGGTAAAATTTCAATTTGGTGTCTGCGTTAAAAAGATTTATAAAAGTGTGTTCGTTTATTTCAATGTCTCCTGCTATTGATTTGGCGAAGAAATTTGTTTCATTTTTAATAGGATTGGGCACGATAGAAGGTTGTATGAAATTTTTCGTTGATCCAGTATCTATTAGAAATTTCACTATATTTCCACTTTTCAACCTGCATTTGAAGTAAGGCAGCGAAGAGTGATTCATTCTAAAAAATGTAAATCTGTAGTGTCAATATAGTTGTCGTCCTGTCTTTCCTTCCATCATAATAGTCAACGTCATTATCTGTGTGGTGGTCAGTTGGCGTCTGAGGATATTCCTCTTGATTTGGGCTTTGCACGGGGTTTGAATTTATGTGGTAATTCCGCTGTATTTTGTTTGGTACTGGCGGGTTACCAGTCGGAGGTCTTTTGTTGGTCGGGTCAACGGGACGTGGTCTATTCATGTAATTGATATTTCTGGTACGCTGCGATGGATCGACATCCATCGGTTCTGGTCGCGGTAAGGATTTTTGTAAAGGTCGCGGTGGTGGATTGTTCGGTTGTTGCGTATATGGGGTTAGCTGTTGCTGGTATTGATACTGCGGTTGTGGCGTTCTATAGGGCATGGCTGGATTGGGAATGTATGCCAATTCTGGGTAGAATTCGCTGTTAATCCTTCTGGGGGGAAGGGGTGGACGAATGTCCTGACCTTTTCTAGCTTGCGTATTGCTGTTTAAGGCGTAGAGTGAACGGTAGTTCTGATTCTCTAGTTTTAAGCATAAATGGAGAGCCTGGGGAAGATCCGCTGGCTCCTTCATGCCAAGTAGTCTGGGTAAGTCTCCTCTTAACCCTCGAATGAAGGTATCAAGGGCTTTATCCCTATATGTGCGCGTTAACAAATGTACGGCTTCGGCGCCGGCTTCTAATTAATCCTAATTTGTTAAGGATCAGAGAAAGGTGAGAGTACACTCGCTGGTAGAATTTCGGATTGTGGGAGGTTACTCCTGCACAAGTGAAGTCATTTGGTACTCCAGTGTACCCAAATCGCGCTTTATTCGGCGTAGTGAAGCGTCAGACATCTGGTGATGGCCTTCCAGTCGAGCGGAGTATTGTATGACTCCAAAGCAATGTCGGCATTGCCTACAACCTTATTGCGAATGACATTGATGATCCCATAATATTTGGGGGTTCTCTTGTGGTTCGTAGATCTGGAGGATCCGATCCACGCTCTTCTTCCAGTGAGTTGAACTCCCTGGGTTTCCCGAGAATTCCCGGAGACATCTCACTACGTCCGGTATCTTATCTAATTCGCCAACGCTATTTGCGAAGTTAGAGTCAATTGAAATATCGGAAAATCCGAGAAATTCGCATTTGGATTGAGGGGCGGCTTTGAACTAAGTTTCACCCTTCTTGTTTAAAAATGTTAATTACAACCCCTGTTATTATATTCGTCAGTTGGTCCAATGTCAGTTGGTTAAATGTGTTCGAGGTGGTAGGAGCTGGTTGAGGAGGGAGTGTGCTGAGCACGGGTGGTCGGACGAGGTTTGAAGGATTAGCCATATTTCTTAAATATGTTTAAAAGTTTGACTTGAATTTCGACTGATCTTACAGAATCTAATTTGTTTTATTTTTATTTATTTTTTTAGCTCCTTCTAGGAAGGAGGGCTTTTCTATCCTGGAGGGTCCTGGGTAGGATTCGCAGGATTAAGCAAATATTATATTTGATGTGAATTAAGTTATCGGCTGTAACGAGCCCTTATTTATGAATAGGATTATTATTGCTTTTATTACTCCTTCTGGGAAGGAGGGCTTTTCTATTCTGGAGGGTCCCTGGTGTTGGGAATCGCAGAATTAAGCTATATTATATGGTTTGGTTTTAGTAAGTTATTGGCTGTACAAGCCTTTGTTTAATTATACACGTATTTATGTATATTAAAACTAGGATGTCTAAAACTAATTAGTTGTATATATTTAAGTTTAAGTTCTCTTTTTTTTAAAACTGACCCTGGAATTTATTATACGCAATTAAATGTTCCTTTTCAATTTTTAATTTTTTTTTTTGTTTTAAATTAATTTTCTTCCTTTAAATTTCACTTGTTACTTTCGTTTTACAATTCCAATTCAAATAATTTTTGAGATAGTTTCGCTAAAAATATTTTTTCTTCCACTTTCAACAAAAGCTTGTTAATTTCTATTTAGTTTCACTTTTTTAATTCATTTTCAATATTGACTATTTTTATTTCTTTTAAATTCACTTATCTTAATTATAATAGATGACTTACATTAGAATTCTTAAAATAATGGTGCGGCGGTTGATGTCTAGCATCTCCTGTTTGTTTCCTACTGAGGGGCCCTTTCCTGCACACTTTTTGTCCTGGGATGGTGACTCTGGTCACCGGGTTCTGGCGCCTAGTGCTGATGTTCCTTCGTCCTGGCGTTTGTTGCGACGTTATGGACCTGAAGTCCGTGGTGAGCCGGTTTCCTTGCAGACTTTTATTTTTAAGTCCTTCTTGGTTCACGGTAAGGACTTTACCGTGTCCTTTTTTCCTGCACTTCACTCACGATTCACTACAACTAGGCCCCACGTTGGGCGCCACTTAACGATTTTCCTGCTTATTTAAGGAAAAAAAATCGTTTTTCGGTCTGCACGACCTTCTCGTTATAACTTTATTTAAAAACTGAACTTTACAATGTTCTTAATCTAAAAGCTTAGCTAAATGCACCGGGCAAAACATAATTAATTCCACGAATTCGCAAATTTAGGTGGCGCGTGTGCTGGCAGTGCATCTGGCTGTGGGAAACATTGTGTAACTTGAGTCCCATATCCGCTCTACCTGCATTAGTAAGTATTCCTGATGAATTATTTTATTATTTCGGCAATGTTAACATATGCCATGTTAACATGTATGCGCCCATATATACATTTATATAAATAGGCATATACATATGTATATGTATATATATGTATATTTATACATATGTTCGCAATACAAAGAAACCGCGAAAAGAAAATTAACCGGCCGCAGGTAATTTTTGCAAATTCACTTGTTTGTATATATGTACAAGGTGCCTTCCAAAGTAAACAGGACTTAAAAAAAAACAGAACAAATGGTTTTTTCGGCAAAACCAATTTCTGTTATTCAAAATAGTATCCCTCCTGTTTCAAAACAGCTTTTTGCACGTAATGTCAGTATGCCGGTGGAAGCCTTTTGAATGGCCTCTACGTCTGCATAACGATTTCATGGGCAAATGCATTTTTACGGAAAGGAAGAAGTCGCACGGTGCCATATCAGGTGAATACGGGGAGTGGTTAATGGTTAAAATATGAATTTTGGTCAAATAATCGGTCACAAGCGTCGATCAAATGTTGGATTCTGAGCAATTTTTGGTCGTCAGTCAATTTGTGCGGAACAAACCGTGCACAGACCTTTCGTAAGCCCAAATGTTCGGTCAAAATACGATAAATCGATGTTTTGGAGATGTTCAATTCCATTGAATTTAAATAATGATTTCGGCTGATTTTTTATGAATTCACGCACAGTTTCGATGGAATTTTTGGTGATCACGGATTTTGTTTGGCCCACATGTTGATTGTCATTTATGTCCTCACGACCACTTTGAAAACGTTGAAACCGCACACTCTGCTACGGGATAGGCAATCATTGCCATAAACTTGTTTCATCAATTGAAACTGTTTAAATGAGTTAAGCCTCTGCCCACTCTACCCGGGAAAAACTAGCTTTAAATAAATTGTAACTTTTAAACACCCAACTCTTTTTTCGTTTTAAACACTATCGCGAGTGTAAGTGCATATTGAGTCACCAGTGGTTTGTATTATCCAATAAACTGGGTCGTTAAATATTCATGGTTCTTCGAGCCATAGTGACAGGCACTATGTATTAAAAACAAAAAGAAAATTAACCAATTTTTTAACTAAGCACATATGTATGTATATAAGAACATACAAAAAAGAATAATTGTGCGGTGACTATAAAAGTGCTCTCTAGTGGTGAAATAAATATATATACAAACAAACAAGAACATAAGAGTGTGCAGTGAAAAAATAAATAAATAAATAAAAAAATGCAGTGACCCAACCAGAACAAAAAAAAAAAAAAACAAAAAAAAAAACAATAAAAAAAACAACAAACATATACATATATGTACAACAAAAAGCATACAGACATACAAGCGCGGAACAATAAAACAAAACCAAATCCAGTGCAGTCAGGTGAAGAGAGTGTAGTGACAAACAAAAAAACAGCAACCAAGCCAAAAGAGCTCAGTGTGCTAAAATAAAAAAACGAAAAGTGCAGTGGAACGAAAAACAAAAACAACCAAAGCTGCGGTACTCACAAAACCAAAGCATACTAAATTTTACAAAAACAAAGAACACATATACCCGGCGCGTAAGCCCCAAAATTAAAGAATATAAACAATAAGCATACAAATGAGCGCGAAATGTAATTACAAAACATAAATCGCGCGCGAAAGGTAAAAGCTCCTATATAAAGAAACATACACAAAAACGGATCAAACGGGCGCGAACAAATAAAACAACTATACATACAAACAACAACACGCACGAGAAGCCAGGCAGCTGGAAGAGTAGAAGAGAAGGAATTGGCATCAACAGCTCGAATACCAGCAGACACATATATACGTACATATACAGCCACATTACCCCCAAAGAACCCTTATTGGAAAACAGAGTGAGCGTATTATGCCCACTATTTATTTAATTTACGCACAAATACATGTCTATGCCTAAAATTACAGTCGTAGTTAATATTACACCTGTGATTAAAATCCGTTTCAAGGGCTATTAAAATTTATCAAAAAGAAAAATACTATCTTTGTGTTCTCAAAACACACCAAATTATCAAAAAAAAAAAATATTGTTTTCAACTCCAGTTTCAATCTCACTAGCGAAATGTAATTACAAAACATAAATCGCGCGAAAGGTAAAAGCCCTATATAAAGAAACATACAAAAACGGATCAAAATTGGCAAAGGAACAACAAAACAACCATACATACAAAACAACAACAC
This sequence comes from Bactrocera tryoni, assembly GCF_016617805.1. Lineage (NCBI taxonomy): Eukaryota > Metazoa > Arthropoda > Insecta > Diptera > Tephritidae > Bactrocera > Bactrocera tryoni. The sequence continues at coordinate 470,949 of NW_024395824.1, forward strand.
GCACGAGAAGCCAGGCAGCTGGAAGAGTAGAAGAGAAGGAATTGGCATCAACAGCTCGAATACCAGCAGACACATATATACGTACATATACAGCCACATTACCCCCAAAGAACCCTTATTGGAAAACAGAGTGAGCGTATTATGCCCACTATTTACGAGAATTACACACAAATACATGTCTATGCTAAAATTACAATGTATTAATATTACACCTGGGTGATTAAACTGTTTCATGTAATATTAAAATTTGATTAAAAAGAAAATACTATCTTAGGTTCTCAAACATTAACTAAATTATCAAAAATATTGTTTTCTAACCCAGTGCTCTAATCTCACTATCCTTTTCAAAATATTATAGTATAATTTATATAATAAACATACGGAGCAAAATCTGCCTATGACACAAAACACAAAATCTC
>NW_024395824.1:771467-867315 GCF_016617805.1 Bactrocera tryoni
AATAATTTATTTGTCACGGCATATGTTCCTGTATAACTGATAATAAAATCGCAAAATGATGAAGAGCACAAACAAATTTGGAAAAACTGCAGACCGACCATCGTCCACCCGCTATTGCCGTCCTGTTCGAATTCAATTTGAAAAGGAATTAGTTTAATAAACCCTCAATGCACTAGATTTGCGCTAGATCCTGCAAAGGAATTAACTTCAAATTTTTCTTCCTTCGTCAGTCCTTAAAATTTTAATTCACGCTCCTGATGTTATTCACTATGCACCAGTTTCTATTGTAGAGCGCACATAAGAATCTACTGAGTCAAGCAAAAAGGACGTTAAGATGTATCGACTCCATCATACATGAAAGAACTAACGGATCGCAACAAATCAGGACTTGTTAAACCGATTGCTTTTGAGCTTAGATCCTTTCGTCACCAGTCAAAGAAACTATCATGCAAAATTAAATCAATTTTATTAAAATCAGTTTTTGATTTAGTTGAATAATATTAAAAAAAATCATTTCTTCGTTTATCAAATTTTTTAATTTAATATAATTAATTAAAATTTGTTACCATCGGGGAGTGGCAGAGTGGGAAACGGGAGAGGGAGTTTTTAAAAAGCTTTGGCAACAGTTTCACTTTTTATATATGCAGTGGAAGTATTTTTGGCCGCTGATTCCATACAAGACCGACCACTGTGCGCTGGCTCGAAACTGGGTTTTGACCCACAGTGCACTAGGAGAAGATGTTCAAAATGATCCGTAGAACATTTCCTGCTTACGCAATTTTTTTTTAATTTTTTGGCTCGCTGTCAATCGACCCGCTCTAGTGTATATATATAATAGAATTGTTGATCCACGCAACTTGGTTGATAGGAGATATGATAAAAGTTGGAGTGCTTTTAAAATTTCGTTTAGAATTTTTTCCAACAAAGTTTTAAAATGTTAAGTATATAATGAATAAAAATAGACCGTTTTCTTCAAATATGTCTCATATGTTGTTTATTCAATAGGTAGATTCTCTTGTTCTTGCAAGATTGCATGATGACATAAAATGCAAAAATCCTATACCGAAATAATCAATTCCCATTGCGGAATCGAGTGATATATGAACAGCTTACTCGGTCAATTTATTGTAAATGGCTATTATGCTTGACTATTGTGAATTGGCGAACCATCTGCATTTATTCTTAACAAAAAACTGTAAAAAATGTTTAGAAATTATAAAATCTATTTAAAACTTACCTTCCTCAACAATTTAACGGTGAAATATGTCTTTATGTACAATGCAGCTGGCACAGGGTTGTAATTATTTTATTACATGCCTTTGCACGGAAATAAACATGGGGTTTGGTGTGACATATTTTACAGCCATTGCAAACATTTTTCTGCGTCTGTTTTGTGTCGTTGGAAAATTGGAAAATTCTAAAATTCACGCAATACGTGGACCGTGCAAGGGTTTTGCAAGAGCAGGGGAATCCTGCTAATGTATTCCAAATTCTGAACAAATTCAGCAATGCAATAAAAGAACAGTTTTACATATTATAATATGGGAGATATTCGAGTGATTTCTATTTCGTTAAAATGTGAAAAATAAAGTAATGGAATTGAAATACTGCTTTCTAAACTAAGTATCATAGAAAATATCATATCTTTAGTATTAGCGCTAAGATAAAATTATTCCTTTAGGATTTTTGTTAAATAGTTTTTTTTTATGTTTTTTTGTTAAATTATACTCCATGGAGGAAAAGTATTAATACACCCATTATACGACGGTACGAATGCAACAATTCTATTTGGTACTAAATAGATTGAGTTGGTTTAAGCCAGCTAAAAAAATATATATTATATTATATTTATGCAGGTACTAGTTGCAGAAGGTCTAGGAAAATATTGCGATTCAGAATTTGTTGGTCAAGCAACTCGAGAAATGCAAGAGGCTTTAGATATGACGCTGGAGGAGATGAATTTGGCTGCTAAGAAATTACTAGCAAACGAACAAAGTACTGGGCGGAAATTATTCGATTAATTGTTAAGTTAAACAAAATTTAGCTAAGTACGAATTACTAAAGTATCCCCTAAACGAAATTTATGGGAAAATAAAACAACCAACAATGTAAGATGCTTAAATTCGCGAAAATCGTACAGTTCATCATCAGAACGAAAACCTATAAAAATAATACGTTTATATTAAATGTCAATTGTTTCTCACAGTAAAGCCAAATATATACATTAATATCTAAATTTATTTATATGTATAGATGTTAAATTTTTTTGAGTTAAAGTTTAAATATTAAGTTTGAACGATGCGAATGTATAAGTTATCGATATATATAAGGGATGATATTATAATTATTAGAATAACTAAGATAATATCTTATTTATATATAAAAACAACAACATGCTGTTAAATATCTTTGGTAAAAGTAAGAAATCGGAATATATCGAAAGACAAATGGGATCATTTCGTCACAAGAACTGGTGAACAGGAATTAAAAATCAAAATTTTAATTAAGAAAATCTTATAATATTCATATACCCATGTTAGTAAAATGATTTTATTATAATTACACTATGTATTATTTTGGTTTTCATCGGTGAGCTTGAACCTAAGCTATGAGCTATAGAGGTCCGATGTGAACAATTTATTCGAAGATTGTAGAAATGCCTTCGACAATAATGTATGCCGAACAGATTAATATAATATCTTAAAAGTAGAGGTGGACAAACAGACGCACATTGCTAAATCGACTCAGCTCGTCACGCTGATCATTTATGTACATACATACGAGTACTTTTTAGCGCAAAATTTTTATTTGCATTCTGCTTTCGCATTACAAATAAATTAACAAACTTTTCCCAATATAATTATACCATTTTATAACATACTCTCTGTCAAAGTATCACCACAACGTGCCCATTATATATATACTAAATACATATATACGTTGATGTTGGCCATCTGGTCTACAGATTTAGGCAAATTACATACATATATGTGCAGGTGTATATAAATATTAAATATTATTGCTATTCAAATAATTTAATTTTTCAACATTTGTATGTATACCTATATATCATATATGTTTGGTTTAATTTTCTACTATCTTTGGTACGTGCTAAAACACAATAATTTTTGCACGTGAATATTAAAATACTGATTTATACCTGAAGAAAATTATACGAGTATACTCAAATTAAAGTGTCTAAATTTAATTTTTTTTTGATTTTGAACAGCAAACACGATGTTAAAAATATGTAGAAAGGAAACATCACTAAAGGGCCTTAAAAATTCGTTCGTCGTTTTACCTGTGAGAGCATAATAAAATCTTAAATATAATATATAATATCGAAGGTACTTTAATGTTTTACTGCTTTGGGGGTCACTTTGCACATTAATGTTTGTATACGAATACATATTTACTAGTACATACTATTCAAACTCTCTGGCCTTATAAAATTTAGCTACAATGTATGTACTATATACAGACCTGTATATATTAATAGGTATATATTTAATACTATAAATATATCTCTAACTAACTTTGAGTCTTATATAGTTTTAAAATAAGTAAACATCAAAGGATTGCCTAGTATTGTTTCTTTACATTGTTATTGTCTTTATATAAACATACAGTGAATCAATAAAGTTTACATACGCCTAGTTCTATTAAATTACGACAGGTTTTTGTTTTTTTTGTAATTAATAAATTTTGTCTTTTTACTATCCATTTCACATTACATTACACAAAAAAAAAAATTAATGCTCAAGCTTAAAATGCGCCTAATTCATATCAAAAAAGTTCGCATACACTAATGATTACACTGTGGAACATTTTTGGGATTATTGTCTGGGGTGTGAGAAATTCCAAGTCAAGGTGGTGGTACTAGGTCAGTATAGTATAGGGTTTGGCGTTCGTATGTGTCAGTTTTTTTTATGACCTTTAAAATGTTTTCTTATCTTGATGTTTTTTCGCTTAATTGTAACATTTTGGCAAAAAAAAAAATTTTTATGAGTATACTCAAATTAAAGTGTGTAAATTTTATTTATTTTTTGATTTTGAGGCAGCAAACACGATGTTAAAAATATGCAGAAAGTGGCAAAAAAAAAAAAATTTTGCCAAAATGTTACAACTAAGCGAAAAACATCAAGATAAGGAAAAAATTTAAAAGGTCATAAAAAAACTGACACATACGATCGCCAAACCCTTTGAGGGTTTTACTATACCGACCTAATACCACCACCCAGACTTGGAAATTCTCACCCCCCAGATTAGCTGTTGTACTGTGTCATTTACTTATATAAATCAAAAGTGTTTACAGCAGTTTTTGACGTACCAGGTTGTTCAATAAGTTTTGTCGTTCGATAAGAGAGGGTGTGGCTACCAGCCCTTTTTTTTGAAGTGAAACTTCTTTAGAATCGTGATTTCAAACCGGATGCAAAACCGGATGCAACGGAAAAAACGACAGGTAAGAGACACAAATAAGAAAATGTGTAGGATGAGACCAGGAAAGAATTAGACATAAATATACACACTATTTTATATTATCGGCATTCTTAGGCACATTTGTCTGTATGTTTACGAAAGCATAAGCGAGCCACATACATATGTACATACATTCATAATAACAAAGCACTGACGCGACGACAAAGCGCCACAACGTTGTGTTGTTGGTAGAAAATCCGAGCAGTGCCGAAAGAAACTAACAAACGATCGCCGATTGTTACCGCTTCCCTTGCTGCTCGAACAGCTTCGCCAACAAGCTAGCGTATATACATATGTATGTATGTTTTAGTATGAGCTTGCATACATATCGACGCTGATTTGATTTTTGAATTTTTTTTTAAAATTGACAAATATTGTGGAATTTGCGCCTGCGTTTATGAATGAAATCGTTTTTGTTGTAAAATTTACTATATTTGGGCTTCCGGCTTTTGGGCTAATTTGGCTGCCATATTGACTTGTGATGCTTCTGCTATTTAGACAATTGTTGGTTTTGTAGAACAGTGATTCAATTTTTCGTTGGTGACATATTCACATGTGTACGCATATGTATGTTTGTATGCTTGTGAATTATTTGTTCGGCAATGTATACAAATATATGTACACACATACATATGTACATCCATATTAATATTATAAATGCGAAAGTAACTCTGTCTGTCTGTTACTCTTTCACGCCTAAACGGCTGAACGGATTTTGATGAAATTTGGTAAGGTGATAAATGATAACCTATAAATGGTCATAGGCTATAAATAATCACGCCATCGTTCTTAGGGGGTAGGCAATAGGCATATAATTAAATTGAGTTAGTAATTTTTAGTCGTTTTTGTTGGGACTTTTGCTCTTTCACGTCTAAACGGCTGAACGGATTTTGATGAAATTTAGTAAGGTAATAGATGGTTACCTAAAACGGATATAAGATCAAAATGATCACGTCATCGTATTTAGGGGGTAGGAAGTAGGCAGAAAACTGAATTGAGTTAGTGATTTTTTTATGGTTTTTGCTGGGAGTTTTGCTCTATCATGCCTAAACGGCTGAACGGATTTTGATGAAATTTAGTTAGGAGATAGATAGTACTTAGTTACATTTTTATTATTAGGTAGTAAAGGTAGCTGTTAGATGTAGGTATTTTCTTAAAATCATTCATATCTCTAGGTTTACTCAGATACGTATTATTCTTTATTTTTGCAGTCGCTTTCATTTATTAATTCTCAATTCATGTGCATGTTCATATGTATATTATGTAGCATATTGTTTATGCTACATGGTATGGTATTGTTTTCAAGTGCACAAGTTTTGGGACCTTGGGTTTGTTTTAATGTAAGTACATTTACAAACAGTTGCTAAAATGTATTCTAAGGACCCATGGGTTATCATATGTAAACATTTTATCCTTAGTAATGCTTGTGTTATTGTTTGTTGAATGCTATTGTTTTGCATGACAATGCATTTTAAGTATACATATGTCTGTTTATGTAGAAGATAAGCCTATTCCATTTATTTGAACATAGTTGTTTAGGTTCAATACGTTATTGATTGATTTTGATATTTAGGTTTTAAGTAAAAAGGTTTGCTTTATCGAAGTTTTTATAAAAAATTGTTTTACGTTGTAGTTTTTAAAACTACCGATTTAAAAAATCTTTAATAATTGTTTTCGAGATGCCACGCAAACGTAAAACCAATCTAAGTCATAGTTCTAGCAGAGCTCGAACTACAAAAGTTGCTAGAAGCAAAGAATCTGAAGAGCAGACTCAGACGCGTCAGATGTTAGATTCTCAGCGCCACGCATCTCAAAGGGCCCCTGAGACGTTTACGCAGACTCAGGCCGGTCAGATCCTGGATGCTGAATGCCACGCATCTCAAAGAGCTTCTGAGACAGTGGAACAGAATCAGACACGTCGAGTTTTAGATGTCAAACGTCACGCGCAATTGATTGCGGCAGAGACTGACGAAGATTCACAAAGACGACGTCTTTAAATGCTGAACGGCACGCAGAAAGAAGACGTACGTTTTCAATGAGTACGTGGAAAGCATTTAATGGTGCCGCTTTTGAGTATGACCTTTGATCGACTTGTGAAGCACTGAAATGGAAAGAAGAAACTCCAGGTATGTGCTGTTCTGGTGGAAAGGTTAAAATTCCATTACTTGGCGAGCCAGAGGAACCTCTTAAATCTTTACTTTTATACGACAGTAACGAATCGCGCCGGTTTTTAAGCAGGATTAGAAAGTATAATTCTTGCTTTCAGATGACGTCATGTGGGGTAGAAAAAGAGGTCGTAATGCCTGGATTTTCACCTACTTTTACCATCCAAGGACAGGTGTATCACAGGATTAGTTCCTTTTACTTCCCGCAAATAATGAACAACCAAAGGTTTTGCAACTTTATTTCATGGGCGATGAAGAAAACGAAGCTGTTCGCAGGTGTCAAAATATACAAGGAATCGAAAGGGATACTGTTTTAAAAATCCAGAGAATGTTACATGAACATAGTCGCCTTATCAATACTTTCAAAACAGCACTAGAAAGAATGCCGGAAGATGATTATAGGTTGGTGATGCACCCCGATCGCACACACCACGTGGGGAACATAAAAGGCGGTATAATGCACCGTTAATAAAATGAAGTCGCAGGCATGGTTACAGGGGAACAGTTTGCTTCCCGTGATATAGTTTTACAGGCCCGAGATGACACATTAACCAGGGTGCCTGATACTCATAAATTTTTTGATGCGTTGCAATATCCGATCATATTTAGTAAGGGACAAGAGGGGTATCACTTTCAAGTTCCTTAAATTAATCCTGTAACAGGCCATCCCTTGCATAACAAAAAGGTTTCATGCATGGATTTTTACGCCTACAACATGATGATATGAGAAAACAACTTTAACATTTTACAAAGATGCAAGCAACTGGCCAATTAGTTTTACGCGCGCTGCTTTATGTACTCTGTCGAATGGCAGAAACGTGGACTGGCACATGTCCATATATTATTGTGGTTAAAAGATAAGTTACGACCCGATCAAATAGATAACATAATCCGCGCTGAAATACCGGATCCTAACATTGACAAGACTATCCATGACATTATTGTAAAAAATATGATTCACCGTCCATGCGGACCCGAAAATCCACAGAGCCCCTGCATGAAAGACGGAAAATGCACAAAAAAATTTCCTCGCAAGTTAATGAAAGAGACCGTTCACAACGACCACGGATACCCGCAGTATCGTAGAAGAGCGCCAGCAGACTGAGGTCAAACAGCAACCGTGAAGCTCCGAAATGGTAGCGACGTTACGGTTGATAATAGTTGGGCAGTCCCCTATTCACCAATTTTATAAAAAATGTTTAATGCCCACATAAATGTTAAGGCATGCAGTTCAGTACGCGCCATCAAATATATCTGCAAATATATAAACAAGGATAGTGATCAAGCTATTTTCAATTTTAGAAATACTGATCTTGCGAATCCCGTAGATGAGCTACAAACTCATCAGTCTGGTGGGTATGTCAGCAGCAACGAAGCCGTGTGGCGTCTGTTAGGATTTCCGTTGCACGAAAGGCATGCTACCGTGATGCATCTCAGCGTGCATTTAGAAAATCGTGAACGCGTTTATTTTAATGAACACAATTTCCACGAACGAATAACTACTCCGCCAAAAACCACTCTCACTGCTTTTTTGATCTTTCTATGGAAATGAGTTTGCAAAACTCTTCTTTATGTCGAGGTGCCGAGGTATTGTACTTGGAATGCACGTAAGAAAACTTGGAAACGCCACATTCAAGGTGCTTCTGTTCAGGATTGGCAAAAAAACCCTGTCAGTGTTCAAAGTGTATGGACGTATTTTTTAAATTCGCTCCGTGATTCGTAAGCAAACAATAATAATAAATAAAAACAAACAAACAAATAAAAAACAGTAGCACACAAACTTCTAATAATAAACATTAACAAATAGTGCACAAAACAAATATATAAAAACAAAAACAAAACAAACAATAATGAGTGCTTTGCAGCTCAACTGCAAAACCGTAGGCATTCCTAAATGCCTACTTCAGTTTTGTCGAGCCAACAAAAGTAACTCCCAGCAAAAAGTTTGCGATTACATGGGGCAACTTTAGTTGCTAATGCTCGGGCGATTCTCTTTTACTGTCGCCCATTACCTTCACACGAGCAACTTGTGTTGCGCAACTCTGCTCGAGTTTTTTTCTCATTCTCTTTCACTTTACTTTAACCCATTGTCTACTCTTTACTTTAACCCATTGTCGCTTCTTTTTCCTTATAGGTATTTGGGCCACTCTATCACATATATTAATCAGCTCTGTCAATCAAGAAATACATTTTATTTATTAAAACAAAGATATATGACCCTTTTTACTATCGTCTAAATCAATTTGTATGGCTTCCTCCATACATTTCACAATATCTTTAATTAATTCGATTTTTTCGTCATACTCCATTTTCTAAAATATTTATATTATATTATGTATATTTGTATACATATTTGCAAATTACTTAATAAAAGATGAAATTAAATTTTTAAATATATTCAAAATATTAATTTCAAAAATATACGCAAATGCAACTATGTACTACGAAAGAAAGAACACGAATGCCGAAAAACGTCGCAGCGAATTGTTACGAATAAGAACACAAAGCGAGTTGCTGAACACTGGAAACTCGGCGCGATTCTCCTCTCCTTGTCGCCCCCTCGCCTATAAATCCAAGAGTTGCCGCAACAAAAGTTGCCGTGTGTAATAAGGCTCAAACAATGTAACGGCGATGATGAGTCATCGCAGCGATCAGATGTAAGAGAGACTAAGCAAGCGCAGTCAGCAGAAGCAGCAGTGAACAGCAATCGGGCAACAACAAATCCACTGACAGCAGCCACTATTCAGGTACCAGCAAGCACCCGTACAGCGAAGGAAAATAAAATGCAAGGGGAGAATGTACCAAGCAAAAAGGGCCATCAGTTCAGACTGATATTGATCGCTACATTAATGTAAAAAGGAAATTGAGTCCTATTAAAACAGCGGTCAATACCAAAAAATTTCAAGCAAACACACCAAACACCAAAAAGCCAGAAATTCTTAATGGCAACAGATTTGCCTTACTAAGCAAAGAGCTTAACGACGAAGCAAAGGGTACCACCACGGTCGTGAATGCCAAACCCCCTCCAATCTATTTGCGTGAGCGTAGCTCAAATGCGCTTGTTTCAAAAATGAGCAATATAATAGGCACAAACAATTTCCACATTGTGCCCTTGAAAAAAGGTAACATAGATGAAACAAAAATTCAAACATACACTGAAAAAAGTTTCATGGAAATTGTAAAATTCCTATCAAATAATAACAAGAATTACTACTCTTACCAACTGAAGAGCTCAAAAAGCCTAGTTGTTGTCATAAAAGGGATAGAGTCTTCGGTAGACTCTAACGACGTTAGAGAAGCACTAGAAGAAGGTGGTTTAGCATTAAATCAGTAGTAAATATTTTTAACAGGAACAAAGTCCCACAACCAATGTTCAAAATAGAATTGATGCCAGATTCCAACAAATTAAAGAAAAATGAAATACACCCGATTTACAATTTAAAATATCTTCTCCATCGCAGAATCACCGTTGAGGAACCACACAAGAGAAATGGTCCAGTACAATGTACAAACTGCCAAGAGTGTGGACACACGAAAGCATATTGCACTCTACGAAGTGTCTGTGTAGTATGTGGTGATCTACATCCAACTTCAAAATGTACTCTTAAAAAAGAGGATTTAAATAAAAAATGCAGCAATTGTGGAGGAAACCACACTGCTAACTACAGGGGTTGCCCTGTATACAAAGATTTAAAATCGAAGTTGTCACAGGGCATCCAAGCACGTCGTAACCAAATGATGAATATTCCATCTATTGAAAATATTGAAATCCCCGTCCACATTTCAAAAATAGTTAATCCAAAAGACAATGCTACACAAGGAAGTTATGCAAACGTGGTGAAAGGCAATACTGCACAAATGCAATTGCCCCAAAACCAACCAAATGAAAGCGTTGAAACTATGATTTTCAACCTTACCCAATGTATGACACAATTTATGGCTTCAATGCAAAATATGATTCAAGAGATAATCGAATCACAAAACCAAATGTTGCAAACTTTTTTAAGTAAAAAATGAGTGTATTGAACATTTGTTTATGAAATGCTAACGGTGTTAACCAACATAAATTGGAACTTATTAGATTTCTGGATGAAAATAGTATCGATGTAATGCTATTGTCAGAAACTCATCTTACCAACAAAAACAATTTCTTTATACCGGGATTTAGACTCTATGTTACAAACCACCCAGATGGAAAGGCACACGGAGGAACAGCAGTGTTGGTTAGAAAACGGTTAAATCACCACACATCAGAATCTTCTGCCACAGCGCAATTACAAGCTACAACAATAACTATAAAAAATCGCTTCGGGGACTTAAATCTGACAGCCATATACTGTCCACCTCGGTTTAAAATTACTGACATCCAATTCAAAGACTTTTTTGGAACACTAGGTCATAGATTTATAGCAGGTGGAGATTACAATGCAAAGCACACGTATTGGGGCTCACGGCTAATTAATCCGAAAGGACGACAGCTGTATCACACTATTATAAATAGGCCCAATAACCTTGTCGTAATATCTCCTGGTAAGCCGACATATTGGCCTAGTGATCGTAAAAAAATACCAGATTTAATTGATTTTGCTGTAATCAAAAATATAGATAAATCGCTTATAACAGTTGATACATGTACTGATCTATCTTCTGATCACTCTCCTGTACTAATAAAGTTATGTGAACAACCCATATTTGTTAATCCAAAAGTGGGATTAACTTCTTATAAAACGAATTGGCTAAAATATAAAAAATACGTGATTAGCCACATTTATGTTGAGTACAAAATAAATACAGGAAGAGATATTGACGAAAGCATAGAAGAACTCAATGATATAATAACTAAAGCAGCTGTCTTAGCAACAGAGAAATAGAAAAGCTTGTAAACGAAAAAAGGCGTGCAAGGCATGAATGGCAGATAAATCGCTCCCCTTCCACTCAGCTTCAATTGAAATCAGCTGTACGTAAATTAAAAAAGCGCTTAAACGTGAGGAAGAATCCAACACCGAAATGTATATAAAGAAGCTGTGTCCAAATTCAAGCAAGCAAAATTCTCTTTGGAAAGCCCAAAAGTTCCTGAAGCCACCAACTAACTCCAACATGCCTATACGAGACATGGGCGGAAATTGGGCTCGAAGTGACGAGGAAAAGGCTAATTGTTTTGCAAATCACCTAGAAAAGGTATTTCAACCAAATTGCCCAAAGAACAACTTCGAGTTGTCCAGCTTACCCAACACAGGTAATGAGTCACTCGAGTCTTTTAAGACTTCACCTACTGAAATTATTAGAATAATAAAAGAGCTTAAACCAAAAAAGTCACCAGGACACGATAATATTACCCCAAAAATGCTAATTGAGTTACCAAGTATTGCTGTAGAAGTGCTCTCTTTGCTCTTCAGTGCAATTCTTAATCTTGGATACTATCCTAATTCATGGAAAAAGTCGCAGATTATCTTGATAGATAAACCTGGGAAAGACTTAACACAGCCGTCTTCATACAGACCAATCAGTCTTCTACCCTGCCTTTCTAAAATATTTGAAAAAGTGTTACTATCAAAGATGTCTCCTTTCCTCCACGAAAATAATATAATACCAACGCACCAACTCGGGTTTCGTGAAAAACATAGCACGATAGATCAAGTAAATAGAATTACTAACGAAATAAGAAAAGTATTTGAGCACAGAGAGTACTGTTCAGCTTTATTTCTAGACGTGGCTCAGGCATTTGATAAGGTGTGGCATGAAGGCCTTTTGTATAAGATTAAAAACATTCTACCTTTAGAATTGTATAAAACATTGGAGTCTTATTTAAAAAATAGACAATTTATTTTAAAAGTGGGAGATTTCATATCTGACGAACGACAGATAAGGGCTGGTGTACCCCAGGGCAGTGTTTTAGGCCCAACTCTATACATCATATATACTGCAGATCTTCCTAGAGCTAATAATATATTGACCTCAACTTTTGCGGGTGACACAGCTTCAGTGAGCCGTAATAAATGCCACATAATAGCATCAAGAATATTAGCCGAGCACTTAAAGTCTGTCGAAGAATGGCTAGCCAACTGGCGTATAAATGTGAATGAACAAAAATGCAAGCATGTTACGTTTTCACTAAGACCTAAAATGTGTCCGGCAGTAAAAATGAACAATATTTTAGTACCCCAAGCAACGAAGTAACTTATCTTGGTATTCATCTAGATAAAAGACTTACATGGAGAAAACACATATCTAGTAAAATAACTTGCATGAAGATAAGAGCTGCAAATTTAAATTGGCTTTTAAATAAAAACTCCAAACTTAGCCTAGACAACAAAGTGCTTTTATGTATGGCATTCAACTGTGGGGTACGACCTGTGCAACTAATATTGATATAATACAAAGGTTTCAATCAAAAATGCTTAGAACAATCACGTGTTCACCATGGTACATGACCTAGGTATTTCTATGGTAAAGAAAGAAGTAGAAGACAGCAGAATTAAATATATATCTAAACTCCGAGATCACCCAAACCCTTTGGCTAATGCTTTGGTACATTCCTGCGATCAAACACGCCTTAAAAGAAGAGATATGCCTGCGTACTAAGGAGCAACGTATCACCAAAACAGCTCAAACACTTGCTTGAGCTTGTCTAGTTTTTAAATAGATTTAAGATTTTATAACTTATTGTTAGGCTTTTAAACTAAATAGCAGATTCAATAAATAATAAAATATTGCAAAAAAAACAAAAAAAAAGGATTGGCCTGGCGTCAAATCTGGAGATGCTTTAGGACGAGTTTATACAGTTCATATTAGTAACATGGAATGTTTTTGTCTACGCATGCTTTTACACCATGTTTGCGGACCTACCTTTTTCAATGATTTAAAAGAATATAACACATAAAATTATTCTACATTTCGAGAGGCATGTGAGGCAAGAGGATTACTGGAGAATAATAACCATTGGGATGTGACACTGGAAGAAGGTGCTCAATGTAGATCAGCAGGCAAAATGAGAGCGCTATTTGCTGTATTAGTAGCGACATGTGGTGTTTCAAATCCTCAATAATTCTGCGATAAATACAAAAATGATATGACGGACGATATATTGCACAGATTACAAGAGCAAAGTCCCAATGTCACGTACAGTGATTTAATTTACAATGAGGGTCTGACAAAAATTGAAAACCAGGTTAAAACAATTTCTGGAAAGGATTTATCAGATTATGAAATAAACAGTCCACAGAGAACCGAGGAAATCAGTAGCGATTTAATACGGGAACTAGATTACGATACTTCTTCTTTACAACAACAATTAACAGAGTTTGTTCTACGTTTGAACCCAGAACCAAGGTTAGTATTTGACAGTGTTGTCAAAAAAATCGAAGATGGCAAAGGTGGTTTGTTATTTTTGAATGCTCCTTGAGGCACGGGAAAACCTTTCTTTTAAACTTGCTTTTAGCCCAAATCCGAAAAGATAAAGGAATTGCTGTAGCAGTTGCCTCTTCCTGAATAACCGCCACTCTGCTCAATGGTGGTCGAACGGCACATCTCGGTGCTTAAACTGCCATTAAACTTAGCCCATGAAGAAATGCCAGTCTTAATATAAGTAAAACAGCGAGCGTGGACGTATGTTGCAGCAATGTAAATTATCCAGTACAACAGCTATCCTGGGGGGTGAGAAATTCCAAGTCAGGGTGATGGTACTAGGTCAGTATAGTAAAACCCTCAAAGGGTTTGGCGTTCGTATGTGTCAGTTTTTTTTATGACCTTTTAAATTTCACAGTACAACAGCTAATATGGGGGGTGAGAAATTTCATGTCAGGGTGATGGTACTAGGTCAGTATAGTAAACCCCTCAAAAGGTTTGGCGTTCGTATGTGTCAGTTTTTTTTTATGACCTTTTAAATTTATAATAGTTTACTAAAAATACATATACATACCTATACACATATGTACATAATTCACATATATAGTGGAAGTGACGAAGTTGTGCAGTGATAGTGTTACCTAAATAAAGGAACAAGAATTATAAAACATAAAATATAAACACAAAACTAAAGCGAGGATAAAAAGAAAAAGTGGCGGCAAAATTATTTAATACTTACATACATATATACATATGTACGTGGACAGTGATTAATGTACACATACATACAAGAATACCTTGAAAAATAAAGCGGCTAAATATAAAAGCAAATATATATATACTTACGTGAAACGGAACAATTTAAACATAATATAAAAACCAAATATAAATATACATATATATATGCATGTACAGTGAAGTGGAGTGCTAATACTTACCAATATATTTACCTAAGCTTATGATAGCAAAAGAAAAAGAAAAAGGGAAGTATTGTGGATGCAGAGAGTGCTAATACATAATACGTAAAACACAAAAAAAAGGAAATTTACAGTAGTGCAAAAAATAAAAAAAGAACGAAGTGACAAAATTCCGAAATTGTGCTGGGCTGGCGGACATATGTATATGTATAAGACATACATATATACTTATATGTACGTTAGTACACTTGTATTACTAAAAAAAAAAAATTTAGCAATTTGAAAAAAGCCGGTGGAAAATCTTTTAAATACCCTGTTAAAAGTGCCGTACGAAGAAATTAACAGTTGGCAAAAGCCGTTCGAAAACTGTTCAAAAACTGTTGAAAGTGCCGCAATCAAACTAACCGGTAAAAGCAAAAGTGCCGGTATAACCAATCCGTTGCTTGTACAATCACTTCGCTGCTATCATCCCGCTGCTGCCACAACGCCGCTGCTACCATCAACCCGCTGCTGCCATCATCGCCGCTAGCTTTTGTGGGAATGAGCTGCCGCTGCATTCTGTGCAAAAGGGACGTAAGCGCCGGCAAACAGCCTACGCACCAGGTAACGAGTGCGAATTACTGAAAGCAGTGCAAAAAAAGAAAAGCAAAGTACAACAAAACAAGTGCACTTTCAGTTTTTGGCTCTCCCTTTTTCACTTTATAAGTACATATTGCATTTTATTAATATTGTACATATATGTATATATACATACTTATACTTATTATTGCGTATATTGTCACTTACATATACGAATTCAAGTGAATAAGGGATTTTGGGATTTTGCGGTAGCCCTTTATTTTGAAATAAAGGTGAAAAAAAAAAAAATTATTAATTGCAAAATTAAATTATCTCGTTTTTCGCAATTTTTCCGATCCGCGTTTGCAATTATCGGTCGTTTTTTCGCAATTTTTGTCGATTTTCGTGCGGACATTTTCCGATAAAATTACTTTATTGTGCTTTTGCTCATTTTGCGCATTTATTGGTTTGGCTTTCGTATACTTGGGAATCGATATTATTTTATTTTTTCGTTTTCGTAACCGATTCCAAATATACTTGTTGCCAACTTTTATTGCATATTAGTTTGGCTTTCGTATATTTGAGAATCGATATACATATACATATATATTTTTTCGTTTTCGTTGTCGATTCTTAATATATTTGTTGGCAAATTTTATAGCCTTTTTTTCGGAAATTTATTTTAAACAAGCAAAATGAGCAAGCCAAAGCCAACTCTCGCAAACCTGTCTCCAAGTAAGGAGTTGACGGACATAAAGTCGTTAAGACGCTAAAGAACGGTTGCGAAAAGTAGTATTTTGCGCATTAAAACGGGCCTTCTCGAAAAGATCCAATCGAATTGGAATGTCGTCTCGATATATTAAATTCACATAGTGAAAAATTAATGAAATGCCAGTCAAAGATTGAAGAAATTGATGAAGACGACATGGCCCGAGGGGAGTTAGAGGACATAATCGTTGAAACGAAATCCATAATTAAGTCAATTTTAGCAAAAAATAAAACTACAGAAACTAACTTTTAGAAGGGGGAGGTAGTTACCTATGTGAAATGCACAAAAATTTGATGTGCCGAAAATGAGTGCTGGCTGCCTGCCTATTAAAAATTCTTAAAGAAAAAAGCTGCAATCACAACAGACTGCCGAACGATTTTCTACTCGGCTTGCACTCCTGCTCTCTGAGAGCACTCATCAACAACTCGGTATAAGGGAACTGTGGGACGGCATTTCAAACTCCTTACGTACAGCTGCATCCGAAACCATTGGTTTTCGGAAAGTGCAAAAGAACAACTGGTACGACGAGGAGTGCCACGTCGCAGCGGAGAGAAAACAGACTGCCTACCTCGCAACAGACAGAAAAAGAAAGAGCCGTTCGATACCAAACGAGGTTTCAGACAAGGCGATTCCCTATCGTGTGACTTTTTCAACCTGCTTCTGGAGAAAATAGTTCGAGCTGCAGAACTTAATAGAGAAGGTACCATCTTTTATAAGAGTGTACAGCTGCTGGCGTATGCTGATGGTATTGATATCATCGGCCTTAACACCCGCGCCGTTAGTTCCCCTTTCTCCACACTAGACAAGGAAGCAAAACAAATGGGTCTGGCAGTGAACGAGGGCAAGACGAAATATCTCCTGTCATCAAACAAACAGTCGTCGCACTCGCGACTTGGCACTCACGTCACTGTTGACAGTCATAACTTTGAAGTTGTAGATAATTTCGTCTATTTAGGAACCAGTATTAACACCACCAACAATTTCAGCCTGGAAATCCAACGCAGGATAATCTTGCCAACAGGTGCTACTTCGGACTGAGTAGGCAATTGGAAAGTAAAGTCCTCTCTCGACGAACAAAAGCCAAACTCTATAAGTCGCTCATAATTCCCGTCCTGCTATATGGTGCAGAGGCTTGGACGATGTCAACAACTGATGAGTCGACGTTGCGAGTTTTCGAGTTTTCGAGAGAAAAGTTCTGCGAAAAATTTATGGTCCTTTGCGCGTTGGCCTCGGCGAATATCGCATTCGATGGAACGATGAGCTGTACGAGATATACGACGACATTGACATAGTTCAGCGAATTAAAAGACAGCGGCTACGCTGGCTAGGTCATGTTGTCCGAATGGACGAAAACACTCCAGCTCAGAAAGTATTCGACGCTGTACTCGCCGGGGGAAGCAGAGGAAGAGGAAGACCTCCACTCCGTGGGAAGGACCAAGTGGAGAAGGACCTGGCTACGCTTGGAATATCCAATTGGCGCCACGTAGGGAAAAGGAGAAACGACTGGCGCGCTGTTGTTAACTCGGCTATAATCGCGTAAGCGGTGTCTACGCCAATTAAACAAAGAAGAAAGAAAAATATGTTCTAATTCTTATAAAAAGGTATTTATTCAGGGATCTGATGTTTTTCAAAAAGTGGCAAAGGTTGGGAACAATTATGCAATTTAAAATGTTCATAATACACATAACCACAAAAATATGCAAATGAATTTCGCTGTAGGAAATCGCTTTCAATTACATCGATTTCGATACAATTCCTAACATTATAGGGGCTATCTAAGAACGGTCTTGGCAACCTTGAAATGTTTGCCAAGAACTATCCTGAATCAAAGGGTTTCAAGGGTATTGAAAGAAAGTAGCTCTAAATCTCTACCCTGCAGAGATTCACAATTGCCACGTGTCACAAATTTGACATGTCTTAGGCCCCGAATTGGCGGAAAAGGTCAGAAAACATAGAAGGAGTTGTTCTTGTCTTCAATCCTCCCACTTTCCTAATCTATCCGAAGTAGTGTTCTAGTTCGTCTTGGCAAAGTCTTCTTGTCTTGATATATTCAAATCCCTCCCGGGACAATATGCGCCACAATCGTCTTAAACTGCGAATGTTAAGAAGCCAACCTCTAATAAACGAAAATGTATTTGTGATATCTCGACCAAACAGTGATAGAGTTAAGTGCTTCTTCGGCTTCTACTAAAAAATTCATTTGATCTAGGCTGCCCGAAAAGGGTTCACCATATTTTTTTAATGCTCGGAGGCATTTACTATTAAAAATATTGGAGTTGGTCGAAAAACAATACAAGCTCTTCGGTATTTAAAAAGGTTTGGGACTGAGATGTATTTAAGTGACCCGTTGTATACATGTCTAACATTGCGCTAGCAACTGTGTTGCTAAAGACTTAGGCAGCTAAACGTACATTCATTTTTTGAAAAGTACTGGGCTTTAAATGTGCGGAAGTCAATTTTGGCGCACACCGAATATCACGTTGTGAATCCTGTTCATGGAAATGAACTATATCTTTCCAATCTACAGAACGCCCACGAAATTGTATATGGTTTTTGAAGTTTTCAATACAATTTCTCGTACTCTTTAACAGGTGAGGAGAATCATAAAAGAATACGATTTCTTCACCATCATCTTCAAAATAGGACCTATCATCTGTAATCCCCACTAGCAAAATTAACAAAATTGGATCCTTGATCACAGACTAATTGTCAGGTATGAAGACCTATTCCCTGGAGTTTCACTTGAAAAACATACTTCCGAACCACATCCCCTTTACAAGAATTATGGACGAAAAAGTATGCAACTGGTTGAGACCAGGAGTTGCCTCCAATGCCTTGAGCCATTACTGTAAAAACACTGTTGGCTATCCTGGACGTGCGATTTTCATCCCCATAGTCCTCCAATCCTTCTATAAAATCCCTATACCTATCATATTTCAAATGAGTTTTCTATGACATTTCATCACAACACAATGAAATGTATTTCTCCTCATTACTAAAGCCTCGGCTACACAACTCCAGGGACTTAATGCTGCAAAATAAGCATCCAGGATTTCTTGGCCAACCTTTTTTTAAAAATTGAAAGAGTGGTTGTAGAAGGCCAATGAAAAAGCGGTCGCAAATATCTATAGGCCAAAGGAGATGTGAATTTTACTCCAAGGGCTATAGTCTTCATATTTTTACTACTTATACCTGCGAGCTGAAGGGCTGCGAGAAGTATTTTTTACACTATTTCTGACACATATTGCGAGATGTGGTTCTAATTTGCCACAAATCCCATTAATTTGGGGATTAATATGGATTTGATTAATTAGATAATCTCTTTGGGCTTTTAGCTCTAATATCTCTTGTTCGTTTTCTTTAATTGATTTCATTAATAATGAAATTTGATTCATCGCATTTTCAAGTTGTTCTTGGCAATTTTGAAGACTGAAGGATCCATCGCAGAAATATGATTCGGTTTGTGTCCCCGAGAAATGGTGCTGGCAGGCGAATAGCTCCTTTTTTGGGGTGTCTGTTACCCCCAAAAGTTCCATCCATTTTCCTCGCTTATGAAAATTTTCATAAATTTAACGAAAGAATATGCAAGCAAAATGATTAGTATAAAACAAACAAATCTTGGTTAGTTTTGTTTTTAATAAAAATTAAAATGGCGCAAGAAAAATGAAAACGCCAGAAATGCATTAAATGAATGCATGCGGTGAACCAACCTTTAGACGCATCATTTAAAACGTCGCCGAAATTTTTAATAAACTATTTATAAGTTTATTTTCATACAAAAAACTTATCTTTTAAAAATATCATATTATCTATGACTAATTTTTAAGGTTTAACAAAATGAATTACCTTAAGTAATTAATACTATTTATGGTATTGATAATTTAAAAGTAACACGTAGTCATATTTTGTATAACTACACTCTTATAAGTTAATATAATAATTACTTAATGAATTATGTTTATAATAAAACACTTTCGTAACAAAAATTTTTTAAGCCATTTGTTCTTTAACCTAATTAAAACTAATATAGTTTTCATTATACTTAAAAAATGTTCTTAACTGAAATTGTATTCCGTAGGCCATCCAGAAAAAAACAAAACCACTTCACTTGGGTAGTTTGTATTGGTGGAAAGGCAGCCTGTATTAATAAAAAAGAGATTTTAAAGCTTTATAATGCACACTTTTATGTATGCATAAGAACTAATATGCATTCAGCGGCTATATCAGTGTGACATTTTCAAAAAATCAGTTTTTTTTTATTTTTTTTTTTTGATAGCTAAACGACAGACGACCAATCGACTTCAAATTGAAACTGAGTATTCTATAGTATATTATCTACTATGCAATGACCTACGATCTTTTTGATTGGTTGAAAATTGTCAATTTGCCATTAAAAAAACGACAATTGTTTACCTAAAAAAGACACTTTTTTCGGAACCTCCGAAGACAGCACATAACTTCGCTATTTTTCAATATTTTTGTAAAAAAAACTTTAAATATAGCCGAAAATATACCTGATTATGTCCAAAGAACTTCGAAATATTCGATTAAATACTTTCTTTAAAAAATCACGAAATTCGCCTAATTTTCCATGGGTAACACTGGTATAGCCCCTTAAATATTTGATGATTGTACATATATATGCATATATATAAAAATTCACCCAGGTATCACTAAAATACCTAACACATATTCCAAAATAAATTCATGCCTTGATAATTCTCGTTCCGATGGGAATTTATAGAAGGATTCAGCTGCCGGACATCTGCACACACAAGATTTCGGGGTTCTTCTGTAAACACAAACTTATTAAAAACTTTGACATATTTCTAATATATTTATACACCTTACCTTAATCTTGCTTTATTTCAGCAACAACACTAATACACAATATAAACAATATAAACTCTAATAATATATAATAAAAATATCATACACTAATATGTATTATTAAAAACTTCAACATGTCTTTCTGTTTAAACTCAATTTCCAATTGATGTTTTCCTATAACGGCTAATGAATTGTCAATTTGTATACATATGTCAAACAACAAATTACCACCCAGGATTGTATCCTACTGCATGCAAAAATTTAAAAATACTTGAAGCGTGTTTAAAAATTGCACAAAAAAATACAACTGATTTAACATTGAACAACAAGTGTCGGGGTATGTCGACGTATGGGGCCGATTGCGTTTAATTAAAAGATATTAGTTTAAGTTCAAACGTTATAAAATTCACTTTAATATATCTTTGGATATATAAGTATATGTATATAAATATATGGGTGTGTGTGTATTATCAATAAGGGTTAATTGTGTTCTCTATAGATACATGTAAATCTACATTAATTTATTAAATTATTGTAACCTGCTGCTGCTTTATATCATACAAGGCCGTTTTGACTCACATGAACAGTTACTCTCAGCACACGTATTCTTACGCTCTTATTTCAGTCGATATTGAGAGCGAAAAAACAGTTTTGCACTGTGGGATAATGAATTGATTTTCCTGCCAGTTGCGCTGCAGACAGCAACGAAGTAACATAGGTAGTCGGTATGTTGATGTTTTTTTATGCCCTAGTATATTTTTGCCCCATTTGAAATGTATAACATAAATAAAATGTTGTAATTTCAGATACCTTTGGTGGGGTAATTTGGGAGTTGACTACTTTTACTAGCAAACTAGTTAGCGGAAATTTTAAGATAAAGTTGAAATCGTAAAGTTCTCGAAAAATCATGCTTAAAAATAACGCTTGCCTCAGCGTCCAAAAACACCTTCGCTTTGAAATATGTTCACTTACATAAAGCTTTTCGTCAAAACGGGGTTGTTTCTGGGCGCCCCAAAACATAATTTTTTTTTATTTATATTATTTTGAATGCCTACATTAATTCTTTTCTTTTGTGACACTTTCTTATTAAAATTGCATTCGATAAATTTCTAGTAGTTAACCTGCTTCTTTGTTTGGAACAGATGAATTTCATATCAGAAAAAATGTGTTCACAAAAGATTGTTGAGGGGAAAAATGATAAAACCTTGAGGGAAATTTCTTTAAGCTGCGGATAAAATGAGCTTTCTAAGTTCCTCCAGAAATCGGTAATATCCTTTTTATCATTGAATGACATTTCACTTCTAAGAATTATTAATTCTGACTGGATTTTTAATTCATATTGGTTTACATCACATTTAAACGGGTTTACAAATATATCGATTAAAGGTTGAATTTTTCGGAAGTCCTCAAATCTGACCTCAAAGTTAAAAAACAGAGTCTCTAATAACTGAGTGTGCGCACGTTTTACACTTAAGCCATCAGTACTGTTCATGAGGGAGCAGGTTTGTGGAAAACTTGAATAATCTTCGTATTTGATCTCAGAAAGCAATAAAAATAAAATAGTTTGAAAATGAGTGTTTTCTTTGAATAAATCGTTTTCAACTTGGAAAACCCAATCCTTATACTTCTGCAAAAGGGTATTTTTTTTCAAAAAACATATTATCTCTCTCAATACCCTCATATTTCTCAAAGTATTTATGGAAGGTATTATAGTGCTTCCTAAAATTATATCCCCGGGTCCCCTTTACACACATATTACACTATAGACATTGCATATTACCAAAGGCATCGGAAATCATAAAGCAATATCTGTCATTCATTTAGAACAAACACATATAGGTACGCGCATAAATAGTATCATAAAACAATCAAGCGGCGCACGATGTTGCTTCGCTGTTGTTTGTTAATCAACTGACCAGGGATAATGGAATGCCCAACTTATTCCAGTGTGAGAGCGCCTCAAAATAAGCGTTTTTTATAGCATTTTCCATTTTGGCCAGATCGAACAAAATAAGAGTTTTTGGGCATTTTAAATTAAAACACCCAACATTTATTACGATTGCAAATTATTATATATTGGACTTTTAATATATGACGAAACTACTTAAATCCTTTTTTATGATTTTATGGTATATTAAAAAAACTGACTTTTGATCTTTCAATACAATAATAAGGTGAATTAAGCCTGTTAGTTCTCAATTATTAAATGTTTGTAATTATTTGTAATTAAAAATTTATTCTATTATGCATCAAATTACAAAACATTTTATGAAATATATTTAAATTTCGCATTTTCTTTGATTTTCATTGTTTTAAATTTTTATTAGCGATCTTGAACAGCGGCAACAAATTCCTCCGTTCACATATATTTTTGGTATAATTTCAATCTGGCCGTTCCAGTCATTCCAATTACAAAACGTCAAAACCTACCCAATCCAGTCAACTGTCAAAGTTCGGTAGGTGAGCGGTTCTCACATTTCCAGTGACAGGAGAGTTGGGGATCTCTTTATCTCTGCAACTGACTGCAAATGTTCTTTGTCCCATGGTAGCCACATGATAATTCGTTGCTGGCTCGACAACGACTGAACGATAGAGAGTAAGCGTACGTGTGAAGTTAGTTTGCACAATTGTGCTAAGTAATGCCGACCACTGATTTAAGCATAAATGAATGTATATGAACATGTAGATCAATGCGCGAGTTAATTTTTACATGAAGTAAAAATTAGTCAAAAGAATATATGTAAGTTAAGAAATTTTATGTTAATTTCTTTTAAAAAAAATTTTATTTATTACTTGTTCGTTTCATTACAGAGCTAAGACTAAACTTAAAAATTAATTTACTTAAAAGCTAAGCTAAGATGCACTGGCCAACTGCTGACTTGATGTCGATTCTCCGAATTGGCTTATTTGGGATGCGCGTGTTGGATTTCCGCTTCACACCGAAAAATGAGCTTTTATGCTGATGAAATCGCCTGGCTTTTGCTGTGGGAAATATTGTGCAACTAAAGATGCATTTCCGCTATGCTTTACTCATTATTGCTGATTACGTGTTATTACTTTTATTTATTTAGTAATTGTTAACATTTGCCATGTTAACACTTCCCCTCTTAAAAGCGATCGTCCCGAGAGCCTATCAAAAATAGGGGAGGTTGTTAAAATTGATGTAAGTATTTTGATCATTGGAAAGATCTTTGATCTCCTTAAGATCAGTATTCGCCGAGGGCATCTGGTTAAGGTCCAGGCTTGAAGATATGCTTATTCTGTTTTGGTGCTTTCTCCAGAATTTTCGAAAAAATATTATACCGAGAATGATAGTTGCAACGGCTCCAAGTGAAAGGGAGCTATTGGATATCGTTGCTGTCTTCAGAAGATTTATTCTTCGTATGTTATCAATGTGAAACTCCTTTAAGGCCTGGAGAGAAAGTAATTCAATTCGATTTCTTTCGATTGGTGCTGGTTGCAGGGCTGCTGGGATTGCCGGCAGTGGAACCAAATCGTAATTAATGTACAATTGGTGATTTATTTTTAACGTTGAGTTATGAAAATTAATTAGGTGTGTCCCTGATGTCTTTCTTTGCCCACTGTATGGCGTATTTAATGTTAATCAACTCTTCTTTTATTAATCTTATTCTATTTTGCAAATTTATAATAGTCTCGTTTTCTATATAAGTATCTTTCCTTATGTTATTAAGAAGATTATTTACTATCACGCGAATGTTATTAATTTTTTCGTTAAAAATATTGTTAGTTAGTACTTGTTCATTATTATTATTATCGATATCATTAAGATTTTTGGTTATTACATCCAGATCCTCGTGATTGGGGCTTCCGGCTATGAATTTCCAAGCCGTTCCTAAACTATCTATGGATCTTTTCTGTCTTCTTTCGACAGGTTTTATTGTATCTAAAATTTGAAGAGATTGGGTTTTAGGATGGGATAAAGGATTGTGTTCTTGGGTATGTCCGAAGAGGTGAATCTGTACATGTCCGTCAGAAATTGTTCGTACTTGTTGAGGTCGATTATGTGTATCAGCCTGAAGTCTCCATTCTGGATTTTTACTAGTCCGTCATTTATTGTAACTATTTGTGCCGTGGAGTAGTCATAAATGTCTATTGATGCGAATATTGGGTAAATAAGGAGAAGTCTGGAAACAAAAATTTTAGTTTTGATTTTTTATATTGCGTTTATGAACTACTTTTCCTGATTCTGTCAAAATGGTGGAATTTTTGTCTTCCTTTACTATTTCTTTTCTAAATTTTGGAGATATTTTGGTTCCTAGTCGTTTGTTTATCCTAACGTAAATTGTTTCTCCAGGGTTATATGTTTTAATTGGATGACGGGCTTTATTATGGTAGGAAAGATCTTTTTGTTGTCTATTTTTTAGTTCCGAGATAATTTCTTCCCTAGCTCTTTCAAATTGGCTTGGGTCTGTGGAGATTCTTCTCCCGAAAAATACCTCTATTGGCTTTTTCTTTGTGGAGGAGTGGACTGAAAAATTGTACTCGTAGACGGAGTTATCAAGGAGTTCGGCGAATGAGGTGAAACTTCGCTCTGCTTGTAAACAGCGCATTATTTCTGTGAGGGTCGAGTGAAATCGCTCTACTTGATCATATACGGAACTTGCATAAGGTGGTGTTCTAAAAATTTGTATATTTAGGGTATCTTCCAATAAAAATCGAATGGAAGCTGAATTCAAAGACGTTTCATTGTCTATAACTACCGTTTCTGGTACGCCAAATTGAAACAGTAGTTCGCGGAGAGGTTCCTTAACGTGTTCTACGGCTCTGGAGCGAAGGATTTTGGTTTGGGCATACTTTGAAAATTTGTCTATGGGGGTAAGGACGAAATTTCGTTCAGTTATGTATATAGGGTGGCGGTCCTACTTATTTTCTTTGCAAATTGAGCATTGCTGAATAATTCTTTTTATTTTTTTGGTCATGGAGGGAAAATAGTAATTTTCTAAAATTTGAAGTTTGTTTTCACGAGAATTCCTATGTGCTCTTTTATGAGTATTTATGATTATTTCTTCTTGTTGCTGTTCGTCTGTCACATCCTGGACTTGGAGTTGAGAAAACCTGGTTTTATAGTTACTAAAATGGGTCGTGTATATTTCTTGAATTTTACCCATAGTTCTTTCGTCGGTTTTGATGCAATTTATTATGGAGGGGTTTAGGTACCTTTTTAGGAGATTTATTAATGTTTCTGAGTTATATTCCTGTTCTTCAATGACTTGTCTATGGTAAGTGGGGAATACTATCTTGAATTGATAGGTAGAAATTGGGCCAGAATTTAGGAAGATTTGGTTTTTGAAAACGTTAATTGGGGATTCTACATGCCAAATTAAGTTATCGGATGAGCTCTCGTCACAATGCTGGGTTACTGACAAGGCGTTAATTGGTTTGGGAGGCATTCTTGATAGTGCGTCGGCTACCACGTTAGTTGTGCCTGGTTTGTAATGGAGTTCATGATTGTATTCTTCCAGTGTGGCTTTAGTGGTATAGGTAAGTTTATCGTTTGGTTCGGTAAAGAGATTAGAAAAATTTTCGACTAAATTATTAATTCCCTTCTGATGTTTTTGTGACAAGTTATCTTCCTTAATATCTATTTTGTTAACAGATCTTGAAGCTAGCTGCTTGATTTTAATTTTGATATTGCCTTCTAACTCCATGAAGTTATTCTTTACGAGGATGACTGCGTCAAGCTCCTTAAGGCTATCATTCCCAATAATACCATGGAATGATGTCAGAGTTGGGGGAGGTAGAATTTCAGTTTTTTGTCTGAGTTAAATAGGTTTAGAAAGGTATGCTGTTTGATTTCGATGTCTCCTGCTATGGATTTCGCAAAAAAAAATGCTTTCGTTATTTATTGAATTGGGCACGATAGAGGATCGTATATAGTTTTTCGTAGATCCTGTATTTACTAAAATTTTCTCAATATCTCCACTCTTCAGCCTGCATTCAACAAAGGGCAGCGAAGAGTGACTCATTCTAAAAAATGTAAATCAGTCGCGTCTATGTAGCTATCGTCCTGACCTCCATCATTTCTGTCTCTGTAACATTCGTCATCGTAATGGCTAGAGTTGTCGTTCGTCTGCTCGTCAATTGTTGTGGTAGTATAGTAAGCTTGGGGTTGTTCGGAGTCTATGTATATGGAAATTCCTTTGGATTTTATTAGGGGGCACAGGAGCTGGAGGGTTGCCAGGAGGAGATCTTTTGTTAAAAGGGTCATTACGTGGCCTATTCATATAATTAATATTCCTAGTTCGCAGTGATGGGTCAATGTCCATTGGTTCTGGACGTGGCTGTGGCTTATACAAAGGACGTGGTGGTGGATTGTAATGCTGTTGTGCATATTGGGGCGCCTGTTGCTGGCGTTGAACTTGACAGTTCATTTGCGGTGGTCTATGTGGAGTGGCTGCGTACAACCTTGGTTGGGGCATGTATGCCAATTCAGGGTAAATTTCATCCTTCTGGGAGGTAGTGGTGGACGAAACTCTTGTGGTTTCCTGCTGATATTGTTATTATTGCTCAGGGCATAATGTGACCTGAAGGTTTGATTCTCTAGTTTGAGACACAGATGGAGTGCCTGAGGGAGATCTGCTGGTTCCCTCATTCCAAGGAGTCTCGGTAGATCTCCTTTGAGTCCGCGAAAGAAGGTGTCTAGGGCTTTATCCCTATACGTACGAGTTAGAAGGAACATGGCTCTGCGCCGACTTCCATGCATCCCAGTTTGTTCAGAATTTGTGAGAGATGAGAATATACCTTTTGGTAAAATTCTTGAATTGTATTGCTACCCTGTACGAGAGAGGTCATTTGGTAGTGTTATAGGACTCCAAGGCAATGTCGGCATTGCCCACGATTTTGTTTCTAACGACATTGAGGATGCCATAATATTTTGGGGTACCTCTTTGAGGCTCATATATCTGGAGGATCCTGTCCACGCTTTTCCTCCAAGATGTGAATTCTCCCGGATTTCCGGAGAACTCCCGTAGACATCGTACCACATCTGGTATTTTGTCTAATTCAGAGACATTCCCGGGTAGTCTTGAGTCTATGGTAATGTCCGTGAAATTTGAAAAGTTGGAATTTGGGTTAAGGGCGGCTTGAACCATGTTTCGCCCTTCACTCCTTAAGACATTGTTCACAATTCCTGTGATTACGGTAGTTAACTCATCAATAGAGAATGAATTAGGAGAGGCAAGAGGCTGACCACAAGGTGCTGGTGGCCCTTGGGGTGCATTAAGTATTGGTGGCCGAACGAGGTTGGCAGGATTAACTGGCATGATTGATATATTTCTATTATTCACTTTTTTATTTTAGAAATTTAATTTATCCCTAGCTTATTTTGTTTTGAGTTAAAACTTTCCTTTCTAAATTTTTCACTTTTAGTTAGCTTATTTCAGATATAATATTATTTCGTCTAGTTCAATTATTTTTTCTGAATTACGCTCTCTTTCTTAAATTATGTCACTATTATTAAATTGTGTTCACCTTTGCATTAAAGATTTCTTAAACATAGTTTGTTTCACATTAAATAGTTTCACTTTTTATATTTTAAAAATTCTTTTACATATGTGAATATATTAATATTGATTCTTAAAATTAATTCTTACTCTAGTAGCAGGAATATTCTCCTGGGCAGGCGGCTAACGTCTTGCGTTTCCCGTTTGCTATTGGCGACTAGGGGGCCTCTTTCCTGCACTTCTGTTGAGTCCTAGCCCAAGCCTTCGCCGTCTATGGGGTGGTAAGTATTATCCTTGTCTTCTAATGGTAACCGCTGAGTATCACGACAGCACAAACTTTTTAACCAAGACTTGTGGATACACCCGCGAATTGTATTGATACTAAACGCGACTAGCGAAGGCCCCACGTTGGGCGCCAGTTAAGAAATTTTATGTTAGTTTCTTTAAAAAAAAAAAATATTTTTTACTTGTTCGTTTTAAGACTAAACTTAAAAATTAATTTACTTAAAAGCTAAGCTAAGTTGCACTGGCCAACTGCTGACTTGATGTTGTCGATTCTCCGAATTGGCTTATTTGGGTTGCGCGTGTTGGATTTCCGCTTCACACCGAAAAATGAGCTTTTATGCTGATGAAATCGCCTGGCTTTTGCTGTGGGAAATATTGTGCAACTAAAGATGCATTTCCGCTATGCTTTACTCATTATTGCTGATTACGTGTTATTACTTTTATTTATTTAGTAATTGTTAACATTTGCCATGTTAACATGTACATATTTTGAGCCGCACCGAAATGTATACTCTTTATTTACACTCTTAAGACTAACTATTACATGTTTCTTACTTCTGTTTATACTAACTAGTATGTTTACTTATTACTAGTTGATAGTTTGTTTAAATACAGATTGTATTATTTGTTTAGGTATGTTTACATATATATTGCTTGCTTAGATACATTTGCTTTGTTTTAAGATAAAGTTGTTGTGATATTCAAACTCAATGTTGTTTTGATACTTGTTTGTTTAGGATTATTTGTTGTAGAGATAGTGTATTTCAATTGTTCCAACTCAAGGTTGTTTCTGCGTTATGTTTACTGAAACAAAAAGTTGTTTTAATGTTTGTTACTATTATAAGGAATATGTTCCTTAATTCGCGCACATGTAATACATTGATAAGTTATGAAATCATTTTTTGATTTTCTGAATGCGCTCGTGCGTATACGTACATTTATATATTATTATCTGAGATTATGACATGAGCATGGGCAGAGACATAAGATTAATATGATAGAAGATGTACATACATACATACAAATATATATATTGTTGCGATAAATTTAATATCATTCCTTACCACTCTGGAAATGAAACTTCTTATATCAAGTGAGAAATCTTTCATTCTGGTTTTTATTTAGTATTTTCCTTGCTTATACGAGTATACAAACTTTAAAACTATCTTAAATAACTAAATATATGTGTATGTGTGTATGTTTGTATGTATTGTAGCATATTGTTTATTGCTGCTTGACATGTAGTCCAGTCGTTTAAGCTTAAATTAGCTTAATATTACAGACATAAATATAAATGGGTATATCGAATTCCGAGGTGAACTTACTATAATGACTGGACTAATGGGGTTGTTTTCAAGTGTACAATTTAATACATACATATGGACATTTCCACAAAAAGGTCCATCACGCGTGCAAAATTCAAACAGTTCCTGAAAACATTTTGTTGATGAATAATAAATCTCAAATGTGTTTATTTTATAAATATAAAGGAATTTTTATTTTCTTCTAATTTTGAGCCGAAATATACAACGAAAACACAAAATTTACAAAAATCTGACTCTTTTGACCAAATATACCAACGTTTTTCCTTGTTATATTCCCTAATTCAAAGTAATACTATGATGTTTTTATAATTTAAAAATCTTCAGCTGATAGTAACATAATGTTCAACAAGCAGACAGACTGAGTGGAGATCGAATAACGGTAGTTTTTTGTGTTTGCCTCTGCTTATATTCGTATGTCGCGTCCGTTACCGAAAAACATCATTTATTGTTCTCATTAGTGAACAAAATGTTGAAGTGTAAATTGCTTTCAGACTAAAAGCAGATACATCATTTCACTTAAAAAAAAGTAATAATTGGCTCTCGGCAAAAACGATTAATAAAATTTATTGGTGTTTGAAATTCGTCGCGTCCGTTACCGTAAACCTTAAATATTAAATAAAGTCGTAGAAATTGCACTCAATTAAAATTTTATTGATGACAAAAACGGCAAAAGAAACAAGAAAAGCAATAACAATGAAGTATAAAGAGAAAATGAAAGAAAACGTCAGAAATGGCGGGAATACAAGAAGAAAGAAGCAAAACGAAAGCAAGAGTACCGAAAAAGATTACCGCAAAAAATTAAAAGTGATAGCAATTTATTAGAAAAGAAGAAAGAAAAGGACCGTGTTAGGCAGCAAATTTTGCGGCAAAAAAAGAGCATAAATAATATTGACAATTTGAATTGCGAAATTTACAGCTGTAAACAAACGATGGGAAAAGCAATTAAAAAAGTTGAGGCCGCGCTACCTAAAAACTTGAATAGAAAAATAGCTATCCTCAAATCTTTATGCAATAAATATATTAAGCCAACAGAAACGATGAATGAAAATACAACCAAGTCATCAAAAAGCCAGATGCGCGAAAAATTAATTGAACAATTCTTTTTGCAAGATGGAATCAGCGTTCAAGCTCCTGGGAGAAAGGATACAATGATAATCGATGGGAAAGTAGTCTCAAAACGTTTTATGCTTATGACCTTAACAGAAGCATATCAACTTTTCAAAGCCGAATATACCGAAGAAAAAGTTTGCAAAACTATTTTTATTCGTTCTAAGCCAACTTACATTCAGTTAATCAATAATTTACGACACAATATGTGTGTCTGTAAGTACCATGCAAATTTTATTTTTCTACTAGAAGGCTGTGCAAAGATTATACCGCAGATTCCTGCCAAAGCTGAATTATTTCTTACATCAGTTTGCTGTGACGTTAGGAATGAAAAGTGCATGGCTAATAATTGTGACAGCTGTGTACGCGATATTAAAGACGATCTAGTTCCAATACAGTTCATTAATAAATTTAATACGCAAATCAAATGGAAACAGTGGAGAAAAGTAAGTGATCGCATAACTTTAAACTACACTATTGGTCCATTAATCGACTTAATTCATGATATAGAGAGTCAGCTACCAGCTTTTAAAATACATTGTTTTGTTAAACGTCACCAACAAAATTACTTTGAAACTAAAAAAAAATGTAGCAGCTAATGAAATTGCTATGCAAGTTGATTTCGCTGAAAATTATCGCTTGACATTCCAAAACGAAGTTCCAGATGCCCACTTTAGTTATAGCCAAGTAACAGTGTTTACGTGCGTAGCTTGGGTTCTTGGTGAAACCAAGTCTTTTGCTGTTATCAGTAATAGATTGACCCACAGTAAATTCGACGTTTATTGCTTTATTTCCAAAATTATCAATATATTACAAAACCAGTACAAAGGAGTTACCAGCATTTATATTTTCTCTGATGGAAGCACTTCCCAATTCAAAAATAAATTTATTCTTTCTAGTATTCCAAGACTTGCAGCTGAATTTAATTGCGGAATCTTAGAGTGGAATTTTTTTGCCACTTCGCATGGCAAAGGTGCTGTAGACGGAATATGTAGGTGCCGTAGTTAAACGAAAAGTCTGCCAAATCGTTAAAGTAAGAAATATTGTTCTCGGTGATGCTTCATGCTTCTATGAATGTGTTAAGAACAACATTCATGGAGTTAACATTTTGTATATCTCTGGAACACAAATTGATAGTTTTTGTAATCAACTGTCAGAGTTATGGCAAAATATTCCAAATATCAAAGGAGTTAAGAGTTTGCATTGGTTTTCATATTTCGACAGTAAATTTATCGAAGTTGCTCGGACCGCCTATTTATTAAAGAAAATAATTAAAATAGACCATACTAAAAACTAATAACTTTCTTCTTAATTTTTTAGGTCATTTTTACTATAATGTTACTTGAATTATTAATTTAGGTTATTGTTTTGCTTAATTTTCAATAAAATTGAAGTGTTATAATGAAAAAATTGTATTTCTTTCTTCATGGAAGATTTTGTCGCGTCCGTTATGTCGCGTCCGTATTTCTTCTATACTCAATTAAAAAAAACTAAGGGAAAATTAACATATTTCATAAACCTACGAATAACAGTCATCTGTTCGCATTTATTAATATATATATTTTTATACATATATAAATCTTTAATCTGCTGAATTTTGTATATTTCTGAAAGCGCCCAAAAAAATTCTATTTTTTCACTTTATAATTGCTTATAACTACGTACTTATTTGTAGTAGAACCTCCCCGTATCAAATTAAAATCTAGTACTGCGTCAGCGCTTCAAAACAATGTCAATATATATAAACTTTTCCTTTGTCTTCTTTGTTTTGGACGCACTTAAAAGCGTACGAGTGTTGCGTCCGTTACCGTGAAAATGCCCATATGTGTGTGTGTGATGTTATCTCTTCTGTAAATTTATGACTTGTGTCCCCATGCATTTTTATTACTATTAGATGTGCATTGCATGTAAATGCATTATGTATATATGTATGTATGCATGTATGTATATTAATATATAAATATATAGATATTTATATTTAGTAGAATTTCGGCTTTGCTGATAAGTAAACATGTTCAATGATCTTTGAACAAATATAATACAAAATATTTACGGTATACTATATTATGTAAAAATCAAATAAAATTAAATAATTAAATATGCAAGTCCAAATTGACTATAAATATTACTATGTATGCATTCATACGAAATTATACTCATATCATAATTATTTTTACATGTCAATATGGAATTGTTGAGCAAAACACAAAAGCACATACAAGCGATTTCCTGGTTGAAAACAAAAACTGAAGCTTGAAAATATCACAATGCTGTTGTTGGGAGTATCATAAGGAGCATGCATACATACATTTATGTCTCTTCATATTCTCTGCTTGGGTTCCACAACTTCAACATCGAAGCACCCTCCGAACCGACCTATAACCCCACAAGCCCCAGGTTCCAAGCAAGCACCTTGGACTAATTTCTCACTAAAAACGTGACCTCAACAGAGACCCCTGGACTCTCCCGGAGCTCAGTTCAGACCACTCCCCGGTCTACCTGGAGCTCACAAATCGCCCTCTTCTCTCCCCTCGGTTAAAAACCAAAACCGATTTCCTCCACCTGAAATTCTTGCTGGAAACCTCAGCTTTCACTTGCACCCCAATCAACTCCATAGCTGATCTTGATAAGGCGGTCGCAGGTCTGACGGAGAAAATCCAAAGGTAATTAATTTCAGCCACCTCCTCAATAGAAGCTACCAATAACCCAAACAACCTTCCCTTACGTATCTGTGCACTCATCGCCAGGAAAAACTAAATCCGCAAACTCTGGCAAAAACAGCCACGCTACGCCAAACTTTAAATTCCACTGAAAGGGAATTAAAGGTTCTCCTCCTCCAAAGAAGTTCTGAAGACTTCAATTCCTTTATCGCTGAAGCCGAACAGTACCCTAACAGTTGCTGGAAGGTTACCAGTTTCTTACGAAACCGTAAACTCCACCTCCCCGCTCTAATTAAAGACGGGATCTCTTACCCACAGGACAAGGACAAAGCCAACGTCTTCGCTCAATCCCTTAAAAATCAATGCTCCCCCTTTCCAAGCCTTCAAAAACTCTCTTCTTTTCACGAAGAAGTGTCAGAAACTGTCCGCGGCACAACCTTCTATACGGCCGAGTTTCAGCCCACCTCCCCCAAAGAAGTCTCCGAGGATATCCGCGCCCTCAAAAACCGGATAGCTCCAGGCCACGACAATATCGGTAACGGCGTCTTAAAAGTCCTACCGCGCAAACACCTTGTTGCCTTAAACAAAATCATAAATGCCATGATGCGTTTCCAATATTTCACCCCGGCCTGAAAAGCCGCCACAATCGTCTTTCTTCCCAAACCGGGTAAACCCCTTAGCGATCCGGCAAACCATCGCCCCATCAGCCTACTCTGCACCCTAAGTAAAGTATCTGAAAGCATAATTCTCTCCCGACTGGAGAAATTTTTTACGGAAATGAAAATTCTTCCCGACTTCCAACATGGGTTTCGAAAGCGACACGGCACCGCACACCAACTTCTGCGGGTTTCCGAATTTGTCGCTAACAATCTCAACAAAGGAAGACACATCCCTATGCTCCTGCTTGACTGCAAACAAGCATTCGATCGGGTCTGGCATGATGGGCTTATTTATAAGCTTATAAAGCTAAATTTCCCGCAGTACCTCATCGGCTTAGTCAAATCCTTCTTGTCTGACAGGAAGATCACTGCTCCGGTGAATAGTGAGCTCTCCGAAGCTCACCCGATCACGGCGGGAGTCCCTCAGGGCTCCAAACTCTCCCCAGTGCTGTTCAACATTTATTGTTACGACATCCCAACCGAGGAGAAAATCCTCACAGCTCAATATGCAGATGATGTCGCCTTCTTGTACGCCTCCCATACAATTAACTTCAGCACATCCGCCCTCAATAAATTCATCTCCACCGTCCTCGACTGGTGCTGGCTGTGGAGATTCGATATCAACACAACCAAATCAGAGGCTACCTTCTTTTCACGGAGAAAGCGAATTCCACCAAAAATCTAGGTAAATAGGTTCCCCATCAAATAGAAGCCCTCCGCGAAATACCTCGGTGTTTTCTTCGACAGGCGGCTAACCTGAACGAAACAAATCACAGAAGTTTGAGGTAAAGCCAAATGCGCCTTCAGCTCATTAAAACCCTTGTTTACCAATAAAAAGGTTTCCCCAAGCACCAAAAAACGAGCTTTTAATGCCATCATTAGAAGCATCTGCTCCTACGCCATCCCTATTTGGGGCTCGGCCTCACCCAGACAACTGTCCAGGCTTCAAGCCACATACATGCGTCTATTAAGATCAGCTCTTAATTCCCCGTGGTATGTTAGAAACAAACAGATCCTAGACGAAACAAATCTTCCCTCCATCCAATCAGCAGCTATTTCCTACGCTGCGAATTCCCGGGCGTCAGAAGATCCGCCAGGGTGTCTTTAGAAGATTTCCCCCCCCCCCCACATCTCTTCAGAAACAAAAAAAAAAAAAATCTGCTTGGGCATACATGCCACGATACCATCATACGCCGAAAATACATATATTTATTTCTCTTCATTTTCTCTGCGTGAATTCTGTGGTTGTCAGGTGAATTCCTTACTTTAAATCTAACAAATGTTCGATATCGAACCTGTACCTTCTCCATGCTTTGAGTTCTCTGCCCTCACACGTGGTCTTTTGTAATCAACAACAATATTAAAATTTGGAATGTCTACAATATCTTCATTATTCATCCATGTCTCCGAAAGAATTAAAAAATTTGACGACGCACTATATTGTGATATTGCAGATCTTGTACATCTCGTAAGCTTTGAAAGTTAAAGGTAAACAGTGACCTCCCTTTTCTTTTATTTAAGAAATCATATAAAACATTTCCAATTGTCTGAAGTCGATTTAAGCTCAGCCTTCGAAATTCATGTTGTAGATCAATTGTAGATACTGACGCTCTTCGGCCATGGTGTTGGACCTATTTTGTTGCTGAGAGTGGTCTAAAACAGAAAAAAATAAATAAGGTTATACACGTGGTGTATTGAGGTTATATATATATAATCCATGATCAGTATAAAATAATAATCAAATTTATTTATTGAAAAACATTGAAATATTAGTTTATACTTAAAACAGGATTAAAAAAATTTACACTTACCATTTATTACATCAGTCACATTAACACTTATATTTGAACATCTATTTTGATTGTTCAGTAATTGTTTTTTACGTGCACGAAACTCGCGACTACGTTCTGTTGAACTTTTTCCTGGATTTTGTTTTTCATTTTAATTTTATTTTTATTTTTTTTGCGTCGATATTGACGACACATTTCGGCATTAGTTTTTGGCATCTTATACAATTTATTATTTAGCACAAGATATAAAAATACTCAAAAACACACAAAAGGAATTCACTATTCTCGCTGCTATTTAGCATAAATAAGCACGTTCAAAGGCAAAAATATATGTAAAACGACTGAATTCGTACGAGAATAAATAAAGAAAAATGCTTTGTAGAAAAATTTACAAAGTCACACAGAGAATGTAAAAAGTATTTGTTACCCGAATATCTGTTAGTGTTATTATTTTGGTTATCAGTTTGTTACCTATAACATATGAACATGTTAGTAGAAATAAGCAGTAACAAGATTATTTGTTACCCATTTGTTACTTCTAGCAAATTCAATTCTTTTAAATAAAATGCGGTTTTTTTTATTTCGCTTTATTTAATATTAAAATAAAAATAATCAAATATTTACTTAAACTAAAAATTTGCCTATTATTATTACATTCAGCAGAAAAATAATACAAACTAAATTTATTTCAGTATAAAAATTATAATTCTAAAAATTCATATTTGTAACAGTAAAATTAGAAACTTTAACTTACAACTTAGAACTAATATGTGCAACTTAAAACTAATATATGTAAGTAATAATAAGAAAACTTATATTAATTTTGCCTTAAGTTTATGCTTTTTTTGCTTAAAACGATTGTGGCTTAAGGCCACAAATTTCCGGAGCTCCCCTTTTCATTTTATTTCCGAAATCTTGGGACGGTATTCTAAAGTCGACACAATTATAATTGTAACCGCACAATTCGTTTAAATTTAGATTTTACATTTACACATGTATGTATGTATATACATATGTACATATGTATATAGATATAACGCACAAATTACATATTTCACAAAAATGCACAAATTATAACATCTATTTGAATTAAATATGCACTATTTAACTTTAATAATTTAAAACTTACTCTCTTATTTCTCTTACTACGCTTTTCGTTTTCTTCTTCTTGAAAAATTGGGCATTCGTCTCTCCTATTCTAGCAAGTTAATATAACAATATGTTTCGAATGTCGATAGTTTTTCTCTATCTTACCCAGCCAGCATTTACTATCAATTTTTAATGGAAAATTACTCATTTTCAATTGAAAAATTGATAAAAAAAACAGTCAATTTCTATATCAATATTCATTGTAAATTGACTGTTTCCTCGGGGGAAAATGGTCGAACAAAATTGAATGATTTTTCAGGGTCAATTTCCAGTCATTTTATTATAAATTTCGATTGTTTTTTCCGGTCAGTTTTCAGTCATCTTATTAATCAATATTCAATTTTTGGTTTATTTTTAAATTAAAATTTATTTATATTTTAAATTAATTCATTAATTCCTTACAGCTCAATACAATCATTTATTTTCAGGGTAAATGTTCAGCAGAGCGGCTTTTCCGAAAACGTGCACCAATTTTCACGGGAAATGTCTTAAAAAATTCGTTTTTAATTCCGATTCACGAATATGTATGGCGCGTTATCTATTTTTATGTTTTTTTGTAATAAAAACAAAAGGAAATATTATGATTTTGCACGATATTTACGCTATAAATGGCATCACCATTCGAAATTCAATTGGGTACTAGTGATACAAGCAGCGATCGGTTTCGAAATATCGATACTCTCGATATTCTAGACAAAACAAGAATTGATAAAAATGAGAGACACATAATAGAAAAATAATAATAATTTGAAAAATAAAAAGAAATTAAAATATCGATATTCTCAATATTCGAGTCTGAACGAGAATTGGTAAAAATGAGAAATACATAATAGGAAAATATTAATAATTGGAAAAATAAAAAAAATTAAAATATCGATATTCTCAATATTCGTGATTGAACGAGAATAGATAAAAATGAGAAATACATAATAGAAAAATTTATAAATCATATTATCGATAATTCGAAAACGATCAGTTCATGAACCCATTCGAATTTACGAATACCTTGCCATTTTTGTTGAAGTGAAGTGATCGTGAAGTTTTTCATATTTTTATAAAAATAACTTAAATACCAATTTCTCTTGTTAAATTACTGAACAGCATCAATAATTACGTGTATATAATTTATAGAAAATATATTTTTAACATCTAAAGACGTGTAAAGTGCAAAAGTGAATTTTTGATTTCGGGAAATACGATATTTCTCTATTAAAACAAAGAAAATATTGTTTTTAAAAGCACGCGCCTAACATATTCGTAAAGTAGAACTAAAAACGAGTATTTTAAGACATTTCCCGTGAAAATTGGTGCACGTTTTCGGAAAAGCCGCTCTGCTGAACATTGACCATTTTCTAACAAAGGTAGACGGCGTTTTTTTACTCTTTCGTTTGCATAAACGAAATGTTTTTGTAGCGTTGATCTAACGGCTTTTTCGTCCACTTGAAACATTTCATGGCAAATATCTAAAGAAAGAGGAAAGAAATGTAGTTATTGTTAAAAGAATTAAAACAATATAAAATAATATTATTTTTATTGTTGTAACTAAACATTTTTCTGCGCTTAGCTTATCTGCCGTGCCCCTCCACGAAAAAGACATTGCCAACTCGTCTGAAAAAATACACCTGATTGCTGCTCTTAGAAAAGGGGTTGACGCTTCACCCCCAGTCTTCTTAATATATAGTTTCTTTCGCTTGACCACTTCAGCCGGTGTTTGTAAAACTGTCCTAGCATCTTTGGGATGCTGAGAATATGAAGAGACATAAATATATGTATGCATGCTTCTTATGATACTCCCAACAACAACATTGTGATATTTTCAAGCTACAATTTTTGCTTTCAACCAGGAAATCGCTTGTATGTGCTTTTGTGTTTTGCCCTCAGCAATTCCATATTGACATGTAAAAATAATTATGATATGAGTATAATTTTGTATGAATGCATACATAATAATATTTATAGTCAATTTGGACTTGCATATTTAATAATTCTATTTGATTTTTACATAATATATTATACCGTAAATTTGTTTGTATTATATTTCTTACTAATAGAAATAAAATTTATCACAACAATATATATGTACATACATATGTATGTATGTATGTAAAACTTCTATCATATTAATCTTATGTCTCTGCCAATGCTCCTGTCATAATCTTATTATCTGCTCATATAAGTAAATGTATGTATACGCATGAGCGCATTCAGAAATTTAAATAATGATTTTATCACTTATCAATGTATTACATGTGCGCCCATTAATCTACATGTTCATATACATTCATTTATACTTAAATGTATATTAGAGTGATTCAAAAAAAAAAAATTGTTTCGTTTGGTACTCAGAAAAATGGGTTCCTAGACACCTTTAAGTAAGCCTCTCCAAATATGAGTTTTTAATTGTAACGGGAAGGTCCTCCTACATACAGTTTTCTATTTTTTCTTATTATCAGATAGAAAAATTTATATCTCACTTCCAATTGCTTGAAAAAATATCTTGTTCCTAAGATTTTGTTCGAAATTGAATGCTCTACAAAAAAGGTCTAAAAAGATTTTTTCGTAAACCCAAACGTTTAAAAGATATTAACAGTTAAAGTTTGATTATTTTTGGGAAAATTTTTTATTTCTTATGAATTTTACAACTCAATGAAAAAAAATTATAATGAATGATGAAACTCACAGTTTTGTAGGAAATTTACTGCTCTATAAAAATGGTCTAAATTGTATTCATATTCATTAATTACTAATAATAATTTTTCCCTTTAATTTTAAAATATTAAAGTCAGCAGAACAAAACATTGCAACAATTCTGTACTAATTAATACTTACTTCCTGTTTACCAACCTTTACACAATTATAATTGTTTTAATTTTTACTGTATTTTTCTTGACTCATCAAATTTCTTTTACTTACTTACCTTCATGTTAAATTAATTTAAAAATAAAGATCATTATTGGTGTAACCTTCAAGAAGATAAAGTGTTTTATTAGGTGCAATTAACGAAGGAACGTAATAACATAACTGGCGCAGTCGGAAAGCCATCGGTTCGGGTTGAAACTTAACTAAAAGTGCTAACAAAATAATATCTTTGTTAATACGGACGGAGAACAAAAATCAAGAGCATATTGGCATAAGGCTACAAGGAAAATAAGAGGAAATACTCGAGAACCGTTGGAAAAAGGACCTAAATCCCTAATGCGCACAATTCTCATATGGGCTAGGTAAGTAAATGAGTGGTTATTGAATTACAAAAAAAAAAAAATTTTGAAGAAAAGTTAACATACGAAATGGAAAAAAAAATGGAAAAATGGAAAAAAATTTTAAATAAAAATATATTAATTCAAAATAAATTTTTTTATAAGCACTTGGAAAGATCATTAAAAAATATAATTTTTACAACTTAAAAGAAAATATAACATACATTGTCAAAATAAATAAAATTAAAAAGGAAGAAGTTGAAAAGTTAAATAAAAAATAAATTACATATACATACATACATATATACATATAAAAAAAAATCGGATTAAATTATTTTTGTGTAGGCATTATTTGACTCCAAATTCCTATCAATCGGAACCAAATTATCTTATGTAAATAAAACAAGTTATTATTTTTGATGAGTAGTAAATCTAGATATTTTCCATATGCTTCTCTATCAAATACTTCTTCACATTAGGGGAGCAGATAACACTCCTTATGGACTAATCCTCTTGAGAGCCATAAAAAATAAAATAGATGGTCAACCCAACGAAGTCTTAAACATGTATGGCACATCCCTCAATTGGGATGAGATCAGAGGAAACTTCATATCGCATTATTCAGATAAAAGGACAGAAACATCCCTAATTAGAGATCTTCATTGTTTAAAACAATACGGCAAACCGATTGAAAAATATTACAGCGAAATAACGGAAATCCAATCAGCCTTGTCTAATAATTTATCTATCCATGAGTCCGACACTTATGTAATTAATGCAAAGAGAAATCTATTTTCTGAAATGTGCCTAAACTCATTTTTGTCGGGTTTACGGGAACCTATAGGATCTACGATTAGAACAATGAGACCAGAATCATTGCCGATTGCCTTTGACTACTGCATCAGAGAACAGAATATTCATTATATTAGTTCCAATTTGAATAAACCCAAATATCCTCAATGGAGACCAAACTACCAATATAATCCATTTCCTAAATATCCACAAAATTTTGTAAATAATGCACCAAGACAAGAAAATTGTAACCAACCTAAAAGATATTCTAATTTTTCAACCAGACCTTACTATGTTAATAACAATAATTTTGAGCCAAATTCAAACAATCAGAATCGTAATTTGTTACCCCAAAATTCCCAAGTACACCGCGAGAATTTTTCAAATTTTAAACCCAGCCAACGCTTCGATAATTTTTTGAGACAAACAAATTTAAAACTAGCCCAAGCACTCAATTTAGTAGGATAATAAATAGGAATGAAATGAATAACATTTTCGAACTTAGAAGTCTTCGAAATGAAAGCTCTATCCCATGTCTTGACCACGCTAACAAGATAAACCTGGACCAATATGAAAATTACAATATTGACGACTATCGGGTTTTTTTACAGTTAGCCTAAAGAAACAAACAGGATATATAGACTGCAATAAACATGGTAGTATTTTACCCTATATCAGTATAAGCTCTCCATTTGGCAGACAATTAAGATTCCTAATAGATACCGGAGCTTCTTTTTCATTTATAAACCCGGAATTTATCCCTTAGATATCAAGAAATGTATTCCAATAACTATATCTGCTATTCTATATAAATATATAATTGACAAGCAAGTGACATTACCTATTTTCAAAGAAATTAAGAAAACAGGAACTCTTACATTCTTAGTTTTTAAATTCCATGATTATTTTGACGGATTGTTAGGCTTAGATTTTCTAACAAAAATTAAAGCTAAAATTGATTTTGAAGATAAAATACTAATTACAAATAATATTACAATACCTCTTAAAATGAAACCAAATTTTTCATCTGATAAATTCACAATAGAGGCAAATTCGAAACAAATCGTAAAACTGCCAGTTGATTCTAAGGAAGGAGATATTATGATAAATACAATAACTTTGGACAACGGCTTATTTATTTCTCCAGGCATATACTTTGCGAAAGACTGGTTTAGTACAATAGAAGTAGTTAATCCCACGGGGAATGACCAAACAATTTTCCTAGAGCAACCCCTGAAAACAAGTCCGTATGATTTAGAAAACTTCGTCGAACTTAATAAATTTAATATGCATTGCAAATCAAACGGTGAATTGCAAATTTATCTGACTTACTCTGAATGGAACATCTGAATGGCGAAGAAAAGCATGTACTAAATATAGTGATATCTTTTATAGAGAGGATGAAAAGTTGACGTTTGCAAATGAAATAAAACACAGAATTAGGACGACGGACGATATTCCTATTCATACTAGGTCTTACAGGTATCCTTTCGTTCACAAAGAGGAAGTTCGGAGACAGATATCAGAGATGTTGGAGCAAGGGATTATTAGGCCGAGTTTTTCCCCATGGAGCTCTCCAGTATGGATTGTTCAAAAAAAGAAGGACGCATCGGGGAAGACGAAATGGAGACTGGTCATTGACTACAGGAAGTTGAACGAGAAAACCGTCTCGGATAGGTACCCACTCCCGAACATATCTGAGATCTTGGATAAACTGGGCAAATGCCTTTACTTTTCGACTTTGGAATTAGCAAGTGGCTTCCATCAAATTGAAATGGATCCACGGGACATATCAAAAACAGCCTTTACTGTGGAAGGGGGTCACTACTAATACGAAAGAATGCATTTTGGCTTAAAAAACGCACCCTCAACTTTCCAGAGGGTTATGGATAATGCCCTATATGATTTGGTTGGAAAAATCTGTCTAGTGTATTTAGATGACATTATTAATCTATAAAAAGTCTTTCTAAAGTTAAGATGTTCAAATTTTAAGGTCCAGATGGACAAATCAGAGTTTATGCAAAAAGAAATTGCTTTTTTAGGACACGTAGTTACGACGGAAGGTATAAAACCAGATCCGACAAAAATAGAAGCTATCCAGAAATTTCCAATACCACGCACTAATCGTGAAATAAAATCATTCATAGGCCTACTTA
This sequence comes from Bactrocera tryoni, assembly GCF_016617805.1. NCBI lineage: Eukaryota > Metazoa > Arthropoda > Insecta > Diptera > Tephritidae > Bactrocera > Bactrocera tryoni. The sequence goes on from NW_024395824.1 coordinate 815,113, forward strand.
GTTATTATAGGAAGTTTATCCCGAACCTGGCAAGACTTGCAAAACCAATGACAGAATGCTTAAAAAAGGGCAGAAGCATAACATTAAACGTCAGATATCTAGAAGCTTTTGAAACATGCAAGAACATTTTAATGAACGATCCAATACTGCAATACCTTGATTTCACAAAGCCATTTTTACTCACTACAGACGCAAGTAACATTGCGCTTGGAGTAGTCCTTTCTCAAGGTCACATAGGTAGTGACAAACCTATTTGCTACGCAAGTAGAACTCTTTCTGAGAGTGAGATTAACTATTCCACTATTGAGCAAGAGCTTTTAGCCATAGTATTTCGGTCGTAAATTTAAAATAATTACTGACCACAGGCCACTTACATAGCTAATGAGTCTCAAGGAGCCCAATTCGAAATTGGTGAGATGGCGCCTGAAGTTGGAAGAGTTTGACTACGAGATCGTATACAAAAAAGGAAAATTGAACAGTAACGCAGATGCATTGAGCAGGATAAAATTAGACCATGATAAAACCGCTGATATAAATTTGTTTGATTCGGAAGAACTGTCTACAATACATTCATGTAAGGAAAATGTGAATGATGGCCTACCAATTTCAGAAAAACCTTTAAATGAATTCAACTTGCAACTTTTATTAGAAAGATCTGTCAAAAAACCCAGTATGACTGTTGAAACCATCTTTAGAAACAAACAACGTAGAACTATAAGAAAAAATAATTTTCTCAAGACACAATAGTTCAGATTTTCAAAAATTTTATACCCTCAGGTAAACTAACTGCCATCTTCTTCAATGAACCAACTTTCAGAACTATTCAACTGATATACTCAAAATACTTTTCAAATGGAAAACAATTTCGTATCGTCCAAAGAACTAAAATCCTCTCAGATGTAACTGACAATGATAAACAAGTTGAACTAATTCGTACCTGTCATGAAAATAGGAACCATAGAGGAATTATCGAAATTTATGAATACTTAAAGAGACAACATTATTTTCCCCTTATGCATTCTATAATAAATAAAACTTTAAATAATTGTGAAATTTGCAATACACTCAAATACGACAGACACCCACCAAAATTATAATTCCACGTTACAGAAACACCAAACGAACCTCTTCAAATTTTGCACATTGACATACTATATATCGTCCCCTCAATATAACAATAGCGTATGTGCTCATACGCCATTATTTTTTTATTGCATATTTAGAATCTCCATCATTGATTCTATGTCTGGTCAAAATTTCGTCAAATTCTACTTCCACAAAGTGGGTCAAAATGTCATTGGAAAAAATGGTGCATAATTTCATGTTCAGAAATTTCCTTCAATAAGAAAATTACAAAAACTTTAAACTCGATTTTCTCAAAACCCAAAAAAAATTATACGCTATTGTTATATTGAGGGGACGATATACTATAAATAGTAAATGTATTTTGACCATCATCGATAAATTTTCTAAATATGCGACAGGCTATACATTACCATCAAGAACAAGCGTTTGTGTGCTTAAAGCTTTAAAAACATTTATGAACCTTGCGGGAATACCTAAGAAAATTGTTTGTGATCAGGGTACCGAATTTACATCTTTTTGTAGACAATATGAAATTATACTTCATTTCACATCATTTCAACAATCCAGTAGCAACTTTCCAGTAGAACGACTTCATTCCACCCTAACTGAAATATACAGAATTATAATGACAACCAGAAAATCCAAAAAAATACATAAAATGGAATGAGATCTCGAAGATATATCAGATGAGACGTTTATAACTTACAATAATACAATCCATTCATCTACAAAATTTACACCATATGAGTTATTCTTCGGAAGACCGTATAACTTCTCAAGAGACATAAAATACGACAACAAACACAAATTTTTAGTTAAGTTAAATGAATTTAAAGGAAAGTCGTCATAAATCTAGGAAACCTCCAGAGTGTAGGAACAAAGAAGAGGATATATATAGAAAAGAATGTAGGAGAAACAAAATAACTGCACGATTCTCAAAACATAAAGTATTAAAAGATAATGACGTTACTTTACAAACTACTAAAGACAAAAAATTACACAAATCAAAAATTAAACTGAGACCACGAAAATAATAAACAATTATTTACTTTTAGAATAGCCTTTGCTTATGGACAAGTCTTGGAAATACAAAGTTTTGACAAAGACCAGAATATGATAGCCCTGAAAATTGGACACGCGAGAACGATTGAAAGTTATTTCAATTTCATTCATATAATAGACTTGGACAATTATAATTCGCAAACTTCAAAATTAATTACTATCGTAGACAAATTTGGAAAAATAGCCTTTTAAAAGATGCTTATAAAATATTTTAAGCTGAAACTTAAGGAGCTCGAAAACAAACTACAGACATTAAATCCATATAAACGTACGAAACGAGGACTATTCAACGGCTTAGGCTCTGTAATATAATATGTAACTGGGAACATGGACGCAAATGACGCTATGACTATAAATAAACAAATACAAGAACTCCAGGACACAACATTAAATTCAAAAATAATAGAGGAAAATCAAAAAAGTTTGAATATACAAATGATACAGAGATTTAAAAATGACAGAGCATATAAATAACAATCAGGAAAGCATTACAAAATTTTTAGAAAAACTCTCAGCAAAAACAACTTTTCATATTCTGAAAGAAGACACTGCGCTATTAGAAATTCAATACATCAATCAGCTTGATTATTTGTAATATAGATTTATTATTGAACCATATCTCTGACATAATAGAAGCTGTAATGATCGCAAAGCTTGGTATAGTATCAAAGCTTATTCTTCATCCAGATGAATTGGATGAAATAAGACACCATTTTAAGTCCCAGAATATTGACTTAGTTTTGGACGGACACCTTTACGAACTTCTGGAACTCCAAGCATATTATAATAATAGCAACTTAATTTTTAATGTAAAACTACCAAATTTGGCTAAAAGTACGAATTCGCTTTTCCATCTCATTCCTCTTCCTATAAATAAAACGAAAATAATTAAAACAAAACCATACGTAAGTTACAATAACCACGAGCTCCAGTACTTAACAGAGATTTGCCCAAAAATTGAGAACGTGTATTACTGCAAGAGGTCAAATGACTTCGAAAGCACCAATAATTCAACTTGTATCGGTAGAATCTTGAATAATAAAACACCAATATGTTCTGTGAACGATGTGGGGCCCTCATCGAATATATTCCAACCGGAAGATAATTATATAATGATTATCAACGTAAAGGGACTACCGATAACTACCGATTTGCCCACAACTTCACAACTGAAGGAACCTCCCTTCTCCACAACACGAATTGTTCCGTCACGATAGCGGGAACAACATATAAAGACAACCCTTCGGTCCATTGGGACACAATCTTCGTAGCACCACCAAATCTAGAGAAAGTGCAAATAATAACAATAACACAGACTATAAGCATAGAGAAAATCAAAGATTACAGTTTCATCAACAAAAATGATATTATGAAATTAAGAAAGGATGCAATTCAAAGAAGAAACATAATAACGATAACAGCATTGATACTCATCACCTTAACTATCACTAGTCTAACTCTGTTATGGAAAAACCCCAGAATTCGGTATTATCCTAAGCCCACTGAAGCCGCTCTACTTCAAAGGGGGGGGAGTTATATCGTCACATCAATTGTTTCATCAATTTCATATTCATAAATTACTAATAATAACTTTTCCCTTTAATTATAAAATATTAAAGTCAGCAGAACAAAACATTGCAACAATTGTGTACTAATTAATACTCACTTCCTGTTTACCAACTTTTATACAATTATTATTGTTTTAATTTTTACTCTATTTTTCTTGACTCATTAAATTTCTTTTACTTACTTACCTTCATGTTAAATTAATTTAAAAATAAAGATCATTATTGGTGTAACCTTCAAGAAGATAAAGGGTTTTATTTGGTGCAATTAACGCATCGCGTAAGCGGTGTCTACGCCAATTATGAAGAAGAAGATGTATGCAAGCTCATACAAAAACATTCATATATACGCTAGCTTGTTGGCGAAGCTGTTCGAGCAGCAAGGGAAGCGGTAACAATCGGCTATCGTTTGCTAGTTTCTTTCGGCACAGCTCGGATTTTCTACCAACAACACAACGTTGTGCCGCTAGTCGCGTCAGTGCTTCGACAGATTAAAGTGCTGAACACAATGTTCGCGACACGACATATCAGCACGACAGTGAACTGAAAATGGCGTCGTGAAGCCTACTACATGAACATTGGTGAGAGGGCAGCAACATAACAATGGCCAGCATGTACACAAGACAACACAGTTGACAATTTTACATGTACACAATTTCGTTGTGGCCACACTGATACCTTGCACTTCAATGAAATTTTAATATTTTGTTCAAAGTGAAAATTTGTATGTAAAAAATAAGTAAATAGCTATATTTATTTGTTTTAAATTATCAATTGTTATTACAAATCTATATATATAAAAGTTGTTGTTAGTTACACCATTTATAACTGAAGAACGGTTAAACTAATTTGGCTTAAAATTGGTGGGGAGGAAGCTTAGAACCAGGGTAAGGACATAGGATACCTTTTATCTCTTTATGTCAAAATTTAATACAACTCATAAATACAAAAATTATATTTCTAATAATGAGCATTTTTTCAAAATTTGAATATTTTATTTCTCCAAAAAAAACAATAAGAAAAACCTCACATCTATACATATAAAAGAAAGTTGTTGTTATTTACTCCATTTATAACAGAAGAACGGTTAAACTGATTTGGCTGAAAATTGGTGGGGAAGTAGCTTAGAACTAGGGAAAGGACATAGGATACCTTTCATCTCTTTATGACAAAATTTAACACAACTCATAAATAAAAAAATGATATTTCAAATAATAAGCACTTTTTCAAAATTTGAATATTTCATTTCTTCATAAAAAAAAACCTCATCTATAAATAAAAAAGAAAGTTGTTGTTAGTTACACCATTTATAACTGAAGAACGGCTAAACTGATTTGGCTGAAAATTGGTGGGGAGGTAGCTTAGAACCAGGGTAAGGACATAGGATACCTTTTATCTCTTTATGTCAAAATTTAATACTACTCATAAATACAAAAATTATATTTCAAATCATAAGCATTTGTTCAAAATTCATATTTGCAGGAATCATTTGGATTTTATACAGATTCTTCTTCAAAAATCATACAATTTCTAAGTACATATGTATTTGTAATAGTAGAAAGGAACTGCAACTAAATACACAGTGCAATGGATTATAACTGGCTCAGTAATCAGTCCTTGAGTATGTATTATACAACATGCATTCGAAAAGACTGATGTCATAACCTTTCCATCCGACTTTTTCGTCTTTCCACGCCTAAGAACCGGTTCATCATATGCAGTTCACTAGAATGACAGTCGACACACACCGACGCAAGAATTCGGTTTTATTACGATTAAGGAGCGCTCAAATACTTCTCAGAATCAGTTATTCGTTGTTTTCATTGGATTATGAACTTGCGAGGCACCCACTTTGCACATTGCTTTCGAATCTTTAGAGCATCTTTGTCCTCGGTGCTCAATTCGACTGTTTCCAGCTTAGCAAATATCTTTTCAACGGTGGATTTCCCTGAGCCCAAATTCAACAGTATTTTCCATCGAAAAGCAATGCTTTATTAACAACCGAAATGCTTTATGATCCATTTTTTTGTAAACTAACACAGTGAAGCATGGACGGGTCCTCTAGTGATATAATAATGCTATTTTATGCTTTTATTTGTAAAATAACGTCAAGTTTGTTAGAGCTTTGAATAATTTTACATTTTACATATTAGTGGCATCACCACTCTACCTCCTCTTTCTATCTTCCATTCTACTGTCAACTCTACTGTCGTCCTACTGCCGTTGGCAAATATAAGAATATGTTGAAGTTAGCGAGAGCGACAACTGTCGGCCTGCAGTCGTGTAGTCGTGCAGCTGTCAAACTAACAGTATCCATAAGAACGTGTGTATTCTAATATTTGACACATGTCGTTTGCGGTCTGTCGCGAGCATTGTGTTCAGCACTTGACTCTTTGACACTTGTTATTATGAATGTATGAACATACTTATGTATGTGGCTCACATATGCTTTCGCATATGTAAGGGGTTGGTGGTCTGTATGTATCGGGTGATTTTTTTGAGGTTAGGATTTTCATGCATTAGTATTTGACAGATCACGTGGGATTTCAGACATGGTGTCAAAGAGAAAGATGCTCAGTATGCTTTGACATGTCATCATGAATAGACTTACTAACGAGCAACGCTTGCAAATCATTGAATTTTATTACCAAAATCAGTGTTCGGTTCGAAATGTGTTTCGCGCTTTACGTCCGATTTATGGTCTACATAATCGACCAAGTGAGCAAACAATTAATGCGATTGTGACCAAGTTTCGCACTCAGTTTACTTTATTGGACATTAAACCAACCACACGAATGCGTACAGTGCGTACAGGAAGAGAATATTGCGTCTGTTTCTGAGAGTGTGGCTGAAGACCGTGAAATGTCGATTCGTCGCCGTTCGCAGCAATTGGGTTTGTGTTATTCGACCACAATGGAAGATTTTACGCAAAGATCTTGGTGCTAACAAACTTTTTGTTGCCAAAAATGGAAGAACTGAACTTGGTTGACATGTGGTTTCAACAAGATGGCGCTACATGCCACACAGCTCGCGATTCTATGGCCATTTTGAGGGAAAACTTCGGAGAACAATTCATCTCAAGAAATGGACCCGTAAGTTGGCCACCAAGATCATGCGATTTAACGCCTTTAGACTATTTTTTGTGGGGCTACGTCAAGTCTAAAGTCTACAGAAATAAGCCAGCAACTATTCCAGCTTTGGAAGACAACATTTCCGAAGAAATTCGGGCTATTCCGGCCGAAATGCTCGAAAAAGTTGCCCAAGATTGGACTTTCCGAATGGACCACCTAAGACGCAGCCGCGGTCAACATTTAAATGAAATTATCTTCAAAAAGTAAATGTCATGAACCAATCTAACGTTTCAAATAAAGAACCGATGAGATTTTGCAAATTTTATGCGTTTTTTTTTTAAAAAAAGTTATCAAGCTCTTAAAAAATCACCCGATATTACAACTTTTGCTGTACCGTATAGATAGTTTCTAAATGAGTTCAGTGCCCATATAATGGCAAGCATTTCTTTTTCGTTGACTGCGTAATTTTCTTCGGCCTTGTTCAATGTTCTTGATATATAGTTTATTGGTTTGCCATTTTGCACTAAAACAGCGCCTATGGCATACTTTGAGGCGTCAGTAGTTAGGTCAAATTCGTTCTTGTAATCAGGATATTGTAAAATTACGTCTTTAGATGTCAGTGTGGATTTAATTTTGTTGAATGCAGATTTAGCTTCCTCATTTAGAGTTATTTGGATTTTTTTCGAGTTTCTTTTCGACATTCCTCCTTCCTCACCTCTAAGAAGGGATGTAAGTGCCTTGGCCAATTTGGCACAATCTTTGATAAATCTTCTATAATATCCGGATAAGACTAAGAATGATCGTAAGTCCTTGATCGTCTAGGGGTATGGAAAATTTGATATTGATTGTACTTTGGAAGGGTTTGTAGAAATTCCATTGGAAGATACAACGAATCCTAGGAATTCGACCTGCTTTTTGAAGAATTCGCATTTATCGATTTGAACCTTCATGTTTGCGTTACTGAATATGACTCTTTTTCATTAATTTCTTAATAATTTCCTACTTGTATGAAGTTTTTATTTTTAACTTTCGTAGATATGTATTAAAAAAACATTATTTAAACGAATATGTTTGTTTTTTGTTTGGTATGTTCAGTTAATTAAAAGTTATATTGAAGCAAAGTGGAAAATCTGAAGTGTGCCAAGACTTTTTTGATTCACTGTACATATGTATGTATGTACATCTTCTATCATATTAATCTTATGTCTCTGCACATGCTCATGTCATAATCTTATTGTCTGCTCATATAAGTAAATGTATGTATACGCATGAGCGCATTCAGAAATTTAAATAATGATTTTATCACTTATCAATGTATTACATGTGCGCGCATTGATCTACATGTTCATATACATTCATTTATACTTAAACTAGCTTTTACCCGCGACTTCGTCCGCATAAGTTTTTTCGTTTTCTCCCGGCTGTAAGTCCCCCTGCAACAATGTCCCACTATCGTGTTCCGGTCCTCAACTTCACATCAAAATCTCTTCAAAAGCAACCTAAGGACATAATAAATAGCTCCGAATGTTTCCCTAGTAAATATAAAAAGTAAATAATGTAAATCGGTTTAAAATACTACTAACTACCTACCTGCCAAACCTCGATGTTAGATAGTGTGACATCCGCAACATCGTCTGCGTAGGAAGACTTAATGTAAGTCATATAATAATGTAGGAAGCTAAAAATAAGAGGCCTTATTACTGTAGTACATTTTTGTAAACTGTGTTCTTTGATTTTCCCTCTCTGGCCAACACATAGAGATTCTGTGGACTTGAAACACGTGAGCAAGCCACGTATAATTGTCCGTGAGAAAAACAACTATTTTCTAAATTAATGCTGGCTACTTTTAATGTTTGCCCCTGAGCTTTATTTATCGTCATAGCGAATGCGATTTCCAGCGGAAACTGTAATCTCTAAAATGGCAAATCTGTCGGAATTATGGGTATACGGGTGATTAAAACATTCTCTCCTTTTGCCATTCCAGTCATAATGATTGCTTTTACAATATTGCGACCGAGGTGTGTTACTTGCAACCGTGTGCTATTACACAGTCTTGGTGCATCTAAATTCCGCATAAAAAGGACAGGAACGCCTACTTTCAGCCTCAGTTTTTTTGAAGGTACTTCCGACAGTTCTAAAGAATTAAGAAATTCTACAGGGTATGATGTTACTTGTTTAGTATCCATTACAGTGTCTACAGAGAAAAACTCAACAATATCACCTCCCACGCGTGACATAATTTGCTCGTTTATCTGTCCCACCATTTCATTCGTCGACGCTAAAATTGCTCTTTCACATAACCATTCTCTATTCCTCATATTAGTTAGCAGTTCGCTATAGACGAAGTTATTTGGATCATCTGGATTATGCACAACATTGCAGAATTCAAGATCCAATGTAATCATGCCATTACCATCCTTTGCCACACGATCTTCTCCAATTTTAAGAAGAGCAGCAGCATATTGTCCAGATTGTACATCATTGTGTAGTTGCACTCTCATATTTGTAGACAGACTAAATGTTTTTACGTGCACCCATAACGTTGACGCCTTTAAACACGCATTTATTTCATCTGCAGGAGTGCCTTTAGTGATAACCGGTGAAAATTCCCAAACGTTTTTGAGAAGCGATAATATAACTTAGGGAATGCGCGATAATGACGATAAAAAATGAATACGCGTCCGGTCAATTCCACGGTTCAATTACAATAGAGCATTTATTTAATTTAATTTAGTTGCTTAGCCTAAATCTTAAATCTAACGGCTTAAACTAGTGGCAATGTTCATATGTCTTAAAAAAGGGGTAAATATGGTAATTTTCAACTTTCGTTAAATATTGTAAAAGATTATATTGATGTAGGTAAGGTGAGTAATATTTTAGTATTAAAAATGTATTATTAAGGTAAGTATATAATAACAATACAATTCAATATTTTATAATTTTTATAATTCATTTTTCTACAATTCATTTATTATTTTTATTTTACGTATAAATTTGTCGCTTGGCGCAACACCGGCCACCTTGACAGGATCAGATTCCTTCAATTTCCAGTGGAAGCAAGGCTAGCTTGTGGATAGGACGCTTAATTGTGTCCGCCTTAGTCGCCACGTCTGCGACTCGCACCTTGCCGTCTTGCCCTTCGACGGTTGCGGCGACGCGCCCTATTACCCACTGCTGCGGTGGCACGTTGTCCTCGTGGACGAGAACGAGGTCGTTGAGCTGCATGTTTCGTTTGGGGTGCAGCCACTTGTTGCGTTCCTGAAGGCCCGTCAGGTAAACTTTGGACCACTGTCGCCAGAACTGTTGTTTGAGACAGCAAACAAGTTGCCATCTCTCGCAACAACGAACTGGGTCCACGGCACCTTCTCTGGAGGTAATGCTCGCAGGGAGCATCCTATCAGCAGATGCGCCGGTGTTAACGCCTCGCCGTCGTTGGGGTCTTGACTCAGGGGTACTAGGGGACGAGAGTTGAAGACGGCCTCCACTTCGGCCAACAGTGTTGCTAGCTCCTCTGCTGTGAGTAGCGCGTTGCCGATTACGCGAACGATATGGTGTTTGGCGGACTTCACCGCGGCTTTCCATAATCCGCCGAAGTGCGGCGCCCTTGGTGGTATAAAGATGAAGCTGCACCCTTCGTCTGCTGCGAATCTCTTCAGGTCTGGACCCATTGCTTGAAACGCCTCCTTCAGCTCACGCAGCTTGCGATCGGCGCCGACGAAATTGGTGGCGTTGTCGCTGAATATCTTCGTCGGCATTCCTCGGCTTCCAATGAACCTTTTTAGGGTGAGAATAAATGAATTAGAAGATAAGTCCAAAACTAATTCTAAATGTACTGCTTTGGACGTAAAGCAAATGAAAACTGCAATATATTTTTTCGGGTGGTCGACCGCGTATTTTTAGAGTTGTATATATCGGACCACAAAAATCTGCGCCACCCATAAGAAAGGGCCGTAGTGCTCGAAATCTTTCGACTGACAAATTTCCCATTATTTGTTTTGCAACTTCGGCTTGTAATGAAAACAATGTATACAGTTTCTTACGGTTCTACTGCAAGCTTCTCGGGCATTAATTAGCCATATGCGTTCTCGAAGAAGCGCAACCAACGCTTTAGCCCTAGCGTGATGATTTCGAGTATGCAGGAACCGTAAATACGTTATAACGAAGTGCGAACTTTTATTTAATAAAAGCGGAAATTTGGCATCGTATGGGAGAGGTGCATTTAATAGGCGATCTCGTACTCGGATTAATTTGAATGACTGGACCACCTGTGCAATTTTTAGAAAACTCAAGTTTAGTTCTTCTGAAGTCAGATCCTGTCCCATGGAGGATTTTGGTGGTCGTCTTATCCATCGTAATATGTATGCGACCACACGAAGCAATTTTTTATGAGCAGAAAATTTTTCAATAAAGTCCAATATTGAATTTTTCTCAGTAGTCGAAATTAATGTAAATGTATTTTTCTTCTTCTCTAATGCTTTGTCTTCTGGTGAGAGCTGGAAGTGGTTATTGATTGGCCACAATGCAGGGTCTTCTAGGAGGAACTGAGGACCACCAAACCATATCGAATTATTCAATTCGTCCACGTTACAAGCCCGAGACACTTGATCCGCAGGATTTTTTTTCGTTGGCACATGCCGCCAATGTACTTTGTCAGTCAATTCTTGGATTTCGGACAGTCTGTTTGCGACGAAGGTTTGTAGTGAGGATGGATGTGTTTTAATCCAATGAAAAACGATTTCAGAGTCTGTCCAAAATGTAATATTTTCGAAATGGCGACTCAACATAGGCGCTACTTTTGACCGAATTTTCGAAAGAAGATGTGCAGCCGAGAGCTCAAGACGCGGAAGAGATTTGGTCTTCAGCGGAGCCACTCTAGACTTTGCAGTAAGCAGCATACATTTAATACCACTAGCAGATTGGCTTCGTATGTATATGCAGCATCCGTACGCCCTTATTGAGGCGTCGGAGAAGCCATGTATTTGGCATATGGCACTCGACTCAACGTTTACGTAACGAGGAATGCTTATCGATGAGAGCTGCATTAGGTTGGCTTTAAAGTTCTGCCAGTTGGTGTGAAGGCGCAATGGAATCGACTCATCCCAATCTAGTTTTTGGATCCAAAGCTCTTGTAATAAGATTGTTGCTTTGGTGACTAGTGGGGCTAGTAATCCAAGAGGATCAAAAAGGCGAGCAGAAACTGACAATATGTTTCGTTTAGTGGCTCGAAGATCATTAAAATTGTCATCTAAAACAAATCGAAACAAATCCTCTTTCGGCAACCAATGGATTCCTAACGTTTTAGTGGAACTTTTGTCATTGAAGCTTAATGACTTTTCAGTGCAATCACTGTCGAAAAATTTAGGGTGGTTCGAAAACCATTTCGTTAAGGTGCATCCGGCCAGGTTTAATATTTGAATTACCACACTTCTCAAAAGATCTAGAGACTCAAAATTTTCGGACCCTGTTAATAAATCATCAACATAAAAGTCTCTTTTGATGACCAATGAACCGAGTGGATATTTCATTGTATTGGCATCACTAAGCATTTGCAAACACCGTGATGCGAGGAATGGCACTGGCGCAGTGCCATATGTTACGGTGTTAAGACGAAAAATTTGTATTTGCTCTGAAGGATGCTCTCTCCACACAATAATTTGACCATTTCTGTCTCCTTCATGCATAATTATTTGACGGTACATTTTAGTAATGTCCGCTGTTAGTGCATACTTATGTAAGCGAAAACGAAGACGAGTTGAATATAATTCTTCTTGGATGGTTGGACCTACCATAAAAAGTTCATTCAACGCTATTTGAGTTGAAGATCGACTCGAGGCATCAAAGACAACACGTAAAATGGTTGTTGTGCTCTCGCGTCTTAAAACGCATTGATGCGGAATGAAGTAGATGGGCTCACTCGGGATCTTATTGTTCGTTGGGCTCATGTGATCCAATGCTCTATATTCATTCATAAAGTCCAGATACATTTTGCGAGGTTGTGGATCTTTTAATGTTCTTCTCTCCAGGGCCTGAACTGCGGTTTCATAAGAGTGACCGAGTAACTTACGGTCAGCCTTAAAAGTTATTCTTACTTGAATCCGTCCTGAAGGCAATACTTGAGTTGTATTTACGAAAAAATTTTCACACTCTTGTTGCTCTGGTGTGAATTTGATGCCATTTGATTCTGAAAGTAATTCTTCTAGAGCCTAAAATTTTTGGACTACTGAATCGATTGACGTTAAGTCTTCTTCAGCTTGGCATAATGTGCTATGTAATCTGGGAGTAGAACTTATATTACTGGCGTATTTGCCAGATACAATCCATCCTAAAAGGGTTTTCTGAAGCGTTGGTTGGTTGGGACCATTTTAAATTTGGCCAACAGCTAAAAGCTCGAAAAATGTTTCAGCACCCAAAAGGCTATCCACTTTTTTAGATTTGTGGAATTCTGGGTCCGCCAATTCAATATTGTGCGGAATTTTCCAGCCACTAATACTGATGTTATTTTCTGGAGGATTTGCCGAAATGCATCGCATTACCCAGAATTCCGCCGAAAACTCATAATTATTTAACCGCGACTTGACAAACGCGCTTAGGTATGACCCCACTTTTGCATTGGAATTTCCAATTCCAATTTCGCTTAATGTTTTGTGCTGACGGCGAATCCTCAACTTTTGTGCCAAGTCCTCCGTCATAAAGTTGATCTGGGAGCCTGAGTCCAGCAAAGCTCTCGCAGGCAGGTAATCTCCACAGCTGGTCCTCACTAAAATTACTACTGTTGCCAACATGACCCGATCCGGCATACTGGCAGTTTGCACGGCAGGTGTGGTTGATGGTTGCGGATGAGGTGCAGCGGGGAAGGACACTGGATACTGGTGCAACAGCGAGTGATGAGATTGGTTGCATATGCGGCAACGATCCGCTCTGCATTTGGAAACGGTATGTCCCTTACGCAAGCAATTTATGCATAAGGGTACCAATTTGACGAACTCGAATCTCTGCTGCATCGGAAGAGCCTTGAAACTAGGGCAGGCAGTTAGGTGGTGATCCCTCGATTTGCAATGTTGACAAGTAGGCTGCCTTGTATTTGCAGCAACTAACGCCGATTTGGTCCTATCCATTTGTTGTTGCTTCTCATGACTCGTACTGCCTGTTAGTATGGGCTTCGTCCTTGAGTGTGATGCTCCTTCCGCTGATAGCTGCTGGAATCTTCGATTTAGGGTGGCTTCACATTCCTTCCACAGTGGCAGCTTGTCATAATCCAGCTGCTCCTTCCATTTAGGTCGCGTAGCCGAGTCAACCTTTGTCATCACTATGTGTATAATAATAGCGTTTGTTATATGTTTCTCATCGCCCAGCGATAGCAATGGGTCATATACCGCTGCCACTTCGTCAATCAATGATCGCAATGAAGGCGCGGATGGCTTTGAGATGGTTGGCAGCTCAAAAAGTTTAGATATTGTGTTGAAAAAAATCAAACATTTATTATCATAAACCTTTTTGAGACTTGCCAACGCTTTCGGGTAATTTTCATCCGACATCTGAAACGCTTTAACTGTTCCCAGAGCCTCTCCAGATACACAAATAACCAAATGGTTAAATTTTTCAATATCTGGGATATTTGGATCATTATGAACCAAGCTCTCAAACAAACCCATAAAATTTTTAAATTCTGAATATTCTCCCTTGAATTTCGGCAAATTCATTTTAGGGAGCCTTGAGCTATGAGAAGCTGCGACAGATGTTTCGGCTAATGCAGTTTTATTTTTTGCTAAAATTGAGTTGATTAGGGACTTCGTTTCAACGATTAGGTCCTCTAACTCCCCTCGGGCCATGTCGTCTTCATCAATTTCTTCAATCTTTGACTGTCATTTCATTAATTTTTTACTATGTGAATTTAATATATCGAGACGACATACCAATTCGATTGGATCTAAAGTCTTTCGAGAAGGCCCGTTTTAATGCGCAAAATATTGTACTACTTTTCGCAACCGTTCTTTGACGTCTTAACGACTTTAAGTCCGTCAACTCCTTACTTGGAGACAGGTTTGCCAGAGTTGGCTTTGGCTTGCTCATTTTACTTGTTTAAATTAAATTTCCGAAAAAAAGACTATAAAGTTTGGCAACAAATATATTAGGAATCGACAACGAAAACGAAAAAATATATGTACATACATATATCGATTCCCAAATATACGAAAGCCAAACCAATATGCAATAAAGGTTGGCAACAAGTATATTTGGAATCGGTTACGAAAACGAAAAAATAAAATAATATCGATTCCCAAGTATACGAAAGCCAAACCAATAAATGCGCAAAATGAGCAAAAGCACAATAAAGTAATTTTATCGGAAAATGTCCGCACGAAAATCGACAAAAATTGCGAAAAAACGACCGATAATTGCAAACGCGGACCGAAAAAATTGCGAAAAATGTGATACTTTAATTTTGCAATTAATAATTTTTCACCTTTATTTCAAAATAAAAGGCTACCGCAAAAATCCCAAAATCCCTATTTCACTTGAATTCGTATATGTAAGTCACAATATACGCAATAATAAGTCTATGTATGTATATATACATATACGTACAATATTAATAAAATGCAATATGTACTTAGAAAGTGATAAAGGGAGAGCCAAAAACTAAAAGTGCACTTGTTTCGTTGTTTGCTTTTTTTTGCACTGCTTTCAGTAAATCGCACTCGTTACCTGGTGCGTCGGCTGTTTGCCGGCGCTTACGTCCCTTTTGCACAGAATGCAGCGGCAGCTCATTCCCACAAAAGCTAGCGGCGATGATGGCAGCAGCGGGTTGATGGCAGCGATTTGATGGTAGCAGCGGCGTTGTGGCAGCAGCGGGATGATAGCAGCGAAGTGATTGTACAAGCAACGGATTGGTTATACCGGCACTTTTGCTTTTACCGGTTAGTTTGATTGCGGCACTTTCAACAGTTTTTGAACAGTTTTCGAACGGCTTTTGCCAACTGTTAATTTCTTTTCGTACGGCACTTTTAACAGGGTATTTAAAAGATTTTCCACCGGCTTTTTTCAAATTGCTAAATTTTTTTTTTTTAGTAATACAAGTGTACTAACGTACATATAAGTATATATGTATGTCTTATACATATACATATGTCCGCCAGCCCAGCACAATTTCGGAATTTTGTCACTTCGTTCTTTTTTTATTTTTTGCACTACTGTAAATTTCCTTTTTTTTGTGTTTTACGTATTATGTATTAGCACTCTCTGCATCCACAATACTTCCCTTTTTCTTTTTCTTTTGCTATCATAAGCTTAGGTAAATATATTGGTAAGTATTAGCACTCCACTTCACTGTACATGCATATATATATGTATATTTATATTTGGTTTTTATATTATGTTTAAATTGTTCCGTTTCACGTAAGTATATATATATTTGCTTTTATATTTAGCCGCTTTATTTTTCAAGGTATTCTCGTATGTATGTGTACATTAATCACTGTCCACGTACATATGTATATATGTATGTAAGTATTAAATAATTTTGCCGCCACTTTTTCTTTTTATCCTCGCTTTAGTTTTGTGTTTATATTTTATGTTTTATAATTCTTGTTCCTTTATTTAGGTAACACTATCACTGCACAACTTCGTCACTTCCACTATATATGTGAATTATGTACATATGTGTATAGGTATGTATATGTATTTTTAGTAAACTATTATAAATTTAAAAGGTCATAAAAAAAACTGACACATACGAACGCCAAACCCTTTGAGGGTTTTACTATACTGACCTAGTACCATCACCCTGACTTGGAATTTCTCACCCCCCAGAATAGCTGTTGTACTGTGAAATTTAAAAGGTCATAAAAAAAACTGACACATACGAACGCCAAACCCTTTTAGGGTTTTACTATACTGACCTAGTACCATCACTCTGACTTGGAATTTCTCACCCCCCAGGATAGCTGTTGTACTGGATAATTTACATTGCTGCAACATACGTCCACGCTCGCTGTTTTTACTTATATTAAAGACTGGCATTTCTTCATGGGCTAAGTTTAATGGCAGTTTAAGCACCGAATGTGCCGTTCGACCACCATTGAGCAGAGTGGCGGTTATTCAGGAAGAGGCAACTGCTACAGCAATTCCTTTATCTTTTCGGATTTGGGCTAAAAGCAAGTTTAAAAGAAAGGTTTTCCCGTGCCTCAAGGAGCATCCAAAAATAACAAACCACCTTTGCCATCTTCGATTTTTTTGACAACATTGTCAAATACTAACCTTGGTTCTGGGTTCAAACGTAGAACAAACTCTGTTAATTGTTGTTGTAAAGAAGCAGTATCGTAATCTAGTTCCCGTATTAAATCGCTACTGATTTCTTCGGTTCTCTGTGGACTGTTTATTTCATAATCTGATAAATCCTTTCCAGAAATTGTTTTAACCTGGTTTTCAATTTTTGTCAGACCCTCATTGTAAATTAAATCACTGTACGTGACATTGGGACTTTGCTCTTGTAATCTGTGCAATATATCGTCCGTCATATCATTTTTGTATTTATCGCAGAATTATTGAGGATTTGAAACACCACATGCTCGCTACTAATACAGCAAATAGCGCTCTCATTTGCCTGCTGATCTACATTGAGCACCTTCTTCCAGTGTCACATCCCAATGGTTATTATTCTCCAGTAATCCTCTTGCCTCACATGCCTCTCGAAATGTAGAATAATTTTATGTGTTATATTCTTTTAAATCATTGAAAAAGGTAGGTCCGCAAACATGGTGTAAAAGCATGCGTAGACAAAAACATTCCATGTTACTAATATGAACTGTATAAACTCGTCCTAAAGCATCTCCAGATTTGACGCCAGGCCAATCCTTTTTTTTTTTGTTTTTTTTTGCAATATTTTATTATTTATTGAATCTGCTATTTAGTTTAAAAGCCTAACAATAAGTTATAAAATCTTAAATCTATTTAAAAACTAGACAAGCTCAAGCAAGTGTTTGAGCTGTTTTGGTGATACGTTGCTCCTTAGTACGCAGGCATATCTCTTCTTTTAAGGCGTGTTTGATCGCAGGAATGTACCAAAGCATTAGCCAAAGGGTTTGGGTGATCTCGGAGTTTAGATATATATTTAATTCTGCTGTCTTCTACTTCTTTCTTTACCATAGAAATACCTAGGTCTTTATGGATATTTTCATTACGCATGTACCATGGTGAACACGTGATTGTTCTAAGCATTTTTGATTGAAACCTTTGTATTATATCAATATTAGTTGCACAGGTCGTACCCCACAGTTGAATGCCATACATAAAAGCACTTTGTTGTCTAGGCTAAGTTTGGAGTTTTTATTTAAAAGCCAATTTAAATTTGCAGCTCTTATCTTCATGCAAGTTATTTTACTAGATATGTGTTTTCTCCATGTAAGTCTTTTATCTAGATGAATACCAAGATTAGTTACTTCGTTGCTTGGGGTACTAAAATATTGTTCATTTTTACTGCCGGACACATTTTAGGTCTTAGTGAAAACGTAACATGCTTGCATTTTTGTTCATTCACATTTATACGCCAGTTGGCTAGCCATTCTTCGACAGACTTTAAGTGCTCAGCTAATATTCTTGATGCTATTATGTGGCATTTATTACGGCTCACTGAAGTATGTGTCACCCACGCAAAAGTTGAGGTCAATATATTATTAGCTCTAGGAAGATCTGCAGTATATATGATGTATAGAGTTGGGCCTAAAACACTGCCCTGGAGTACACCAGCCCTTATCTGTCGTTCGTCAGATATGAAATCTCCCACTTTTACAATAAATTGTCTATTTTTTAAATAAGACTCCAATGTTTTATACAATTCTAAAGGTAGAATGTTTTTAATTTTATACAAAAGGCCTTCATGCCACACCTTATCAAATGCCTGAGCCACGTCTAGAAATAAAGCTGAACAGTACTCTCTGTGCTCAAATGCTTTTCTTATTTCGTTAGTAATTCTATTTACTTGATCTATCGTGCTATGTTTTTCACGAAACCCGAGTTGGTGCGTTGGTATTATATTATTTTCGTGGAGGAAAGGAGACATCTTTGATAGTAACACTTTTTCAAATATTTTAGAAAGGCAGGGTAGAGGACTGATTGGTCTGTATGAAGACGGCTGTGTTAAGTCTTTCCCAGGTTTATCTATCAAGATAATCTGCGACTTTTTCCATGAATTAGGATAGTATCCAAGATTAAGAATTGCACTGAAGAGCAAAGAGAGCACTTCTACAGCAATACTTGGTAACTCAATTAGCATTTTTGGGGTAATATCATCGTGTCCTGGTGACTTTTTTGGTTTAAGTTCTTTTATTATTCTAATAATTTCAGTAGGTGAAGTCTTAAAAGACTCGAGTGACTCGTTACCTGTGTTGGGTAAGCTGGATAAGTCGAAGTTGTTCTTTGGGCAATTTGGTTGAAATACCTTTTCTAGGTGATTTGCAAAACAATTAGCCTTTTCCTCGTCACTTCGAGCCCAATTTCCGCCCATGTCTCGTATAGGCATGTTGGAGTTGGTGGCTTCATGGACTTTGGGCTTTCCAGAGGGAATTTTACTTGTTGGAATTTGGACACAGCTTCTTTATATACATTTCGGTGTTGAATTCTTCCTCACGTGTAAGTGCTTTTTTTTTTAATTTACGTACAGCTGATTTCAATTGAAGCTGAGTGGAAGGGGAGCGATTTATCTGTCATTCAGGCCTTACACGCCTTTTTTCATTTACAAGCTTTTCTATTTCTCTGTTGCTAAGACAGCTGCTTTAGTTATTATATCATTGAGTTCTTCTATGCTTTCGTCAATATCTCTTCCTGTATTTATTTTGTACTCAACATAAATGTGGCTAATCACGTATTTTTATATTTTTAGCTAATTCGTTTTATAAAGTTAATCCTAATTTTTGGATTAACATAATATAAATGTTCACATAACTTTATTAGTACAGGAGAGTGTGATCAGATGATAGACTCAGTACATGTATCAATTCGTTAGGCGATTTATCTATATTTTTGATTACTGGCAAAATCAATTAAATCTGGTATTTTTACGATCACTAGCCAATATGTCGGCTTACCAGGAGATATTACGTCAAGGTTATTGTGCCTATTTATAATAGTGTGATACAGCTGTCGTCCTTTCGGATTAATTAGCCGTGAGCCACAATACGTGTGCTTTGCATTGTAATCTCCACCTGCTATAAATCTATGGCCTAGTATTCCAAAAAAGTCTTTGAATTGGATGTCAGTAATTTTAAACCGAGGTGGACAGTATATGGCTGTCAGATTTAAGTCCCCGCAGCGATTTTTTATAGTTATTGTTGTAGCTTGTAATTGCGCTGTGGCATAAGTTTCTGATGTGTGGTGATTTAACCGTTTTCTAACCAACACTGCTGTTCCTCCATGTGCCTTTTCATCTGGGTGGTTTGTAACATAGAGTCTAAATCCCGGTATAAAGAAATTGTTTTTGTTCGTAAGATGAGTTTCTGACAATAGCATTACATCGATACTATTTTCATCCAGAAATCTAATAAGTTCCAATTTATGTTGGTTAACACCGTTAGCATTCCATAAACAAATGTTCAATACACTCATTTTTTACTTAAAAAAGTTTGCAACATTTGGTTTTGTGATTTGATTATCTCTTGAATCATATTTTGCATTGAAGCCATAAATTGTGTCATACATTGGGTAAGGTTGAAAATCATAGTTTCAACGCTTCCATTTGGTTGGTTTTGGGGCAATTGCATTTGTGCAGTATTGCCTTTCACCACGTTTGCATAGCTTCCTTGTGTAGCATTGTCTTTAGGATTAACTGGTTTTGAAATGTGGACGGGGATTTCAATATTTTCAATAGATGGAATATTCATCATTTGGTTACGACGTGCTTGGATGCCCTGTGACAACTTCGATTTTAAATCTTTGTATACAGGGCAACCCCTGTAGTTAGCAGTGTGGTTTCCTCCACAATTGCTGCATTTTTTATTTAAATCCTCTTTTTTAAGAGTACATTCTGAAGTTGGATGTAGATCACCACATACTACACAGACACTTCGTAGAGTGCAATATGCTTTCGTGTGTCCATACTCTTGGCAGTTTGTACATTGTACTGGACCATTTTTCTTGTGTGGTTCCTCAACGGTGATTCTGCGATGGAGAAGATATTTTAAATTGTAAATCGGGTGTATTTCATTTTTCTTTAATTTGTTAGAATCTGGCATCAATTCTATTTTGAACATTGGTTGTGGGACTTTGTTCCTGTTAAAAATATTTACTACTGATTTAATGCTAAAACCACCTTCTTCTAGTGCTTCTCTAACGTCGTTAGAGTCTACCGAAGACTCTATACCTTTTATGACAACAACTAGGCCTTTTGAGCTCTTCAGTTGGTAAGAGTAGTAATTCTTGTTATTATTTGATAGGAATTTTACAATTTCCATGAAACTTTTTTCAGTGTATGTTTGAATTTTTGTTTCATCTATGTTACCTTTTTTCAAGGGCACAATGTGAAAATTATTTGTGCCTATTATATTGCTCATTTTTGAAACAAGCGCATTTGAGCTACGCTCACGCAAATAGATTGGAGGGGGTTTGGCATTCACGACCGTGGTGGTACCCTTTGCTTCGTCGTTATTCCCTTTGCTTAATAAGGCAAATCTGTTGCCATTAAGAATTTCTGGCTTTTTGGTGTTTGGCGTGTTTGCTTGAATTTTTTTGGTATTGACCGCTGTTTTAATAGGACTCAATTTCCTTTTTACATTAATGTAGCGATCAATATCAGTCTGAACTGATGGCCCTTTTTGCTTGGTACATTCTCCCCTTGCATTTTATTTTCCTTCGCTGTACGGGTGCTTGCTGGTACCTGAATAGTGGCTGCTGTCAGTGGATTTGTTGTTGCCCGATTGCTGTTCACTGCTGCTTCTGCTGACTGCGCTTGCTTAGTCTCTCTTACATCTGATCGCTGCGATGACTCATCATCGCCGTTACATTTGTTTGAGCCTTATTACACACGGCAACTTTTGTTGCGGCAACTCTTAGTTTATAGGCGAGGGGGCGACAAGGAGAGGAGAATCGCGCCGAGTTTCCAGTGTTCAGCAACTCGCTTTGTGTTCTTATTCGTAACAATTCGCTGCGACGTTTTTCGGCATTCGTGTTCTTTCTTTCGTAGTACATAGTTGCATTTGCGTATATTTTTTTGAAATTAATATTTTGAATATATTTAAAAAATTTAATTTCATCTTTTGGTAAGTAATTTGCAAATATGTATACAAATATACATAATATAATATAAATATTTTAGAAAATGGAGTATGACGAAAAAATCGAATTAATTAAAGATATTGTGAAATGTATGGAGGAAGCCATACAAATTGATTTAGACGATAGTAAAAAGGGTCATATATCTTTGTTTTAATAAATAAAATGTATTTCTTAATTGACAGAGCTGATTAATATATGTGATAGAGTGGCCCAAATACCTATAAGGAAAAAGAAGCGACAATGGGTTAAAGTAAAGTGAAAGAGAATGAGAAAAAAACTCGAGCAGAGTTGCGCAACACAAGTTGCTCGTGTGAAGGTAATGGGCGACAGTAAAAGAGAATCGCCCGAGCATTAGCAACTAAAGTTGCCCCATGTAATCGCAAACTTTTTGCTAGGAGTTACTTTTGTTGGCTCGACAAAACTGAAGTAGGCATTTAAGGAATGCCTACGGTTTTGCGGTTGAGGCTGCGAAGCACTCATTATTGTTTGTTTTGTTTTTTGTTTTTATATATTTGTTTTGTGCACTATTTGTTAATGTTTATTATTAGAAGTTTGTGTGCACTGTTTTTTATTTGTTTGTTTGTTTTTATTTATTATTATTGTTTGCTTACGAATCACGGAGCGAATTTAAAAAATACGTCCGTACACTTTGAACACTGACAGGGTTTTTTTTTTGCCAATCCTGAACAGAAGCACCTTGAATGTGGCGTTTCCAAGTTTTCTTACGTGCATTCCAAGTACAATACCTCGGCACCTCGACATAAAGAAGAGTTTTTGCAAACTCATTTCCATAGAAAGATCAAAAAAGCAGTGAGAGTGGTTTTTGGCGGAGTAGTTATTCGTTCGTGGAAATTGTGTTCATTAAAATAAACGCGTTCACGATTTTCTAAACGCACGCTGAGATGCATCACGGTAGCATGCCTTTCGTGCAACGGAAATCCTAACAGACGCCACACGGCTTCGTTGCTGCTGACATACCCACCAGACTGATGAGTTTGTAGCTCATCTACGGGATTCGCAAGATCAGTATTTCTAAAATTGAAAATAGCTTGATCACTATCCTTGTTTATATATTTGCAGATATATTTGATGGCGCGTACTGAACTGCATGCCTTAACATTTATGTGGGCATTAAACATTTTTTATAAAATTGGTGAATAGGGGACTGCCCAACTATTATCAACCGTAACGTCGCTACCATTTCGGAGCCTTCACGGTTGCTGTTTGACCTCAGTCTGCTGGCGCTCTTCTACGATACTGCGGGTATCCGTGGTCGTTGTGAACGGTCTCTTTCATTAACTTGCGAGGAAATTTTTTTGTGCATTTTCCGTCTTTCATGCAGGGGCTCTGTGGATTTTCGGGTCCGCATGGACGGTGAATCATATTTTTTACAATAATGTCATGGATAGTCTTGTCAATGTTAGGATCCGGTATTTCAGCGCGGATTATGTTATCTATTTGATCGGGTCGTAACTTATCTTTTAACCACAATAATATATGGACATGTGCCAGTCCACGTTTCTGCCATTCGACAGAGTACATAAAGCAGCGCGCGTAAAACTAATTGGCCAGTTGCTTGCATCTTTGTAAAATGTTAAAGTTGTTTTCTCATATCATCATGTTGTAGGCGTAAAAATCCATGCATGAAACCTTTTTGTTATGCAAGGGATGGCCTGTTACAGGATTAATTTAAGGAACTTGAAAGTGATAAACCCCTCTTGTCCCTTACTAAATATGATCGGATATTGCAACGCATCAAAAAATTTATGAGTATCAGGCACCCTGGTTAATGTGTCATCTCGGGCCTGTAAAACTATATCACGGGAAGCAAACTGTTCCCCTGTAACCATGCCTGCGACTTCATTTATTAACGGTGCATTATACCGCCTTTTATGTTCCCCACGTGGTGTGCGATCGGGGTGCATCACCAACCTATAATCATCTTCCGGCATTCTTTCTAGTGCTGTTTTGAAAGTATTGATAAGGCGACTATGTTCATGTAACATTCTCTGGATTTTTAAAACAGTATCCCTTTCGATTCCTTGTATATTTTGACACCTGCGAACAGCTTCGTTTTCTTCATCGCCCATGAAATAAAGTTGCAAAACCTTTGGTTGTTCATTATTTGCGGGAAGTAAGGAACTAATCCTGTGATACACCTGTCCTTGGATGGTAAAAGTAGGTGAAAATCCAGGCATTACGACCTCTTTTTCTACCCCACATGACGTCATCTGAAAGCAAGAATTATACTTTCTAATCCTGCTTAAAAACCGGCGCGATTCGTTACTGTCGTATAAAAGTAAAGATTTAAGAGGTTCCTCTGGCTCGCCAAGTAATGGAATTTTAACCTTTCCACCAGAACAGCACATACCTGGAGTTTCTTCTTTCCATTTCAGTGCTTCACAAGTCGATCAAAGGGTCATACTCAAAAGCGGCACCATTAAATGCTTTCCACGTACTCATTGAAAACGTACGTCTTCTTTCTGCGTGCCGTTCAGCATTTAAAAGACGTCGTCTTTGTGAATCTTCGTCAGTCTCTGCCGCAATCAATTGCGCGTGACGTTTGACATCTAAAACTCGACGTGTCTGATTCTGTTCCACTGTCTCAGAAGCTCTTTGAGATGCGTGGCATTCAGCATCCAGGATCTGACCGGCCTGAGTCTGCGTAAACGTCTCAGGGGCCCTTTGAGATGCGTGGCGCTGAGAATCTAACATCTGACGCGTCTGAGTCTGCTCTTCAGATTCTTTGCTTCTAGCAACTTTTGTAGTTCGAGCTCTGCTAGATACCGCCTTTTACGTTTGCGAGGCATATCGAAAACAATTATTAAAGATTTTTTAAATCGGTAGTTTTAAAAACCACAACGTAAAACAACTTTTTATAAAAACTTCGATAAAGCAAACCTTTTTACTTAAAACCTAAATATCAAAATCAATCAATAACGTATTGAACCTAAACAACTATGTGCAAATAAATGGAATAGGCTTATCTTCGTCAATGCTGAGGCAGAACAAAGCAAATACATAAACAGACATATACTTAAAATGCATTGTCATGCAAAACAATAGCATTCAACAAACAATAACACAAGCATTACTAAGGATAAAATGTTTACATATGATAACCCATGGGTTCTTAGAATACATTTTAGCAACTGTTTGTAAATGTACTTACATTAAAACAAACCCAAGGTCACACAACTTGTGCACTTGAAAACAATACCATACCATGTAGCATAAACAATATGCTACATAATATACATATGAACATGCACATGAATTGAGAATTAACAAATGAAAGCGACTGCAAAAATAAAGAATAATACGTATCTGAGTAAACCTAGAGATATGAATGATTTTAAGAAAATACCTACATCTAACAGCTACCTTTACTACCTAATAATAAAAATGTAACTAAGTACTATCTATCTCCTAACTAAATTTCATCAAAATCCGTTCAGCCGTTTAGGCATGATAGAGCAAAACTCCCAGCAAAAACCATAAAAAAATCACTAACTCAATTCAGTTTTCTGCCTACTTCCTACCCCCTAAATACGATGACGTGATCATTTTGATCTTATATCCGTTTTTAGGTAACCATCTATTACCTTACTAAATTTCATCAAAATCCGTTCAGCCGTTTAGACGTGAAAGAGCAAAAGTCCCAACAAAAACGACTAAAAATTACTAACTCAATTTAATTATATGCCTATTGCCTACCCCCTAAGAACGATGGCGTGATTATTTATAGCCTGTGACCATTTATAGGTTATCATTTATCATCTTACCAAATTTCATCAAAATCGGTTCAGCCGTTTAGGCATGAAAGAGTAACAGACAGACAGAGTTACTTTCGCATTTATAATATTAATATGGATGTACATATAAATGTACATATATTTGTATACATTGCCGAACAAATAATTCACAAGCACTCAAACATACATATGCGTACACATGTGAATATGTCACCAACAAAAAATTGAATCACTGTTCTACAAAACCAACAATTGTCTAAATAGCAGAAGCATCACAAGTCAATATGGCAGCCAAATTAGCCCAAAAGCCCGAAGCCCAAATATAGTAAATTTTACAACAAAAACGATTTCATTCATAAACGCAGGCGCAAATTCCAGAATATTAGTCAATTCTAAAAAAAAAATCAAAAATCAGCGTCGATATGTATGCAAGCTCATACTAAAACATACATACATATGTATATACGCTAGCTTGTTGGCGAAGCTGTTCGAGCAGCAAGGGAAGCGGTAACAATCGGCGATCGTTTGTTAGTTTCTTTCGGCACTGCTCGGATTTTCTACCAACAACACAACGTTGTGGCGCTTTGTCGTCGCGTCAGTGTTTTGTTATTATGAATGTATGTACATATGTAAGTTAACACCAGAAATGTTACAAACAAACCAATAACTGCCGACATCAACTATCCCCAATGGGAAATATTCCAGACGTTTAGTCAGCAGAAACAAACAAGTGGGAACAACATCCGCCATGCGCCGCAAGTCAGCAGAAACAAACAATTGGGAACAACATCCGCTATGCGCCGCATAAGCGAACGTTAAACAAAAGTGCTAACGATAGTAGATTTAGGCAATATTAAGAATATGTTTAATTGTAAATTAAGTTTAGTTGTTATTTGGATTTTAAACAATAAAGGTCAATTTGACCATAAAAAATATTTTTTTACGACTTTGTAACTAATAAGTCGTTAATTGGCGCCCGAGCCTAAAAGCAGCTGAATTCAAATTCCTTACCCACGCTTGAGGAAGGATGGTGAGCCACTTGGAGCAAGACGGTGATCCAGTAGTATCCAGAAGGAAAAAAGGACCAAATCATCATTGCCAGCCGCCATGAAGCTGATCATAATGTAAGAAATAGGTTAAGATTGTGAAAATTTGTAGAAACCAAAATAAGTTAAAAGAATTCAAAAGTTTAAAAGAGTGAATATACATATATGTATTTCCATTTAATATCCTTCAAAACAAAAATTGTTTTAAAATTGTGAAAGTTTTTAAAAAGAATCAAGTGAATTGTTATAGATACAAAAAGGAAATATATTTTTCTCTTCCTCTCACGAAAATTAGTAAAAATTAAGTTTATATTAAGCAAATTTAACAATAATACAAAATCGTACATAATATAAACAAATGAAATAAAATAAGGCTTGTACAGCCCATAAAAAAATATTTTTAAATATAAAAATAACATTAATTATCTCTGCGATCCCGTAGCCAACTCAGGAGTTGATCGGACCCTCTAGAGTATAAATCAAATAATACAAGGCTTATAATAAATCAAATAAAATAAGGCTTGTACAGCCTATAAAAAAAATATTTTTTAAAAATAACATTAATTATCTCTGCGATTCCGTAGCCAACTCAGGAGTTGACCGGACCCTCTAGAGTATAAATAACCCGTTCCTAGAAAGGATAACATAAATTTTCTTTAAAACAAAATAAATAACATAATCATAAAGGACCTCTCCAAAAATGGCTAACCCAAACAACCTGATTAGGCCATCATTTCGCCAGAATTGGCAAACATAATTAAAACTATGGTAGCCCAAGCCCTAGAAACGAATGGAATCAACTTAGTTCAAAGTGTCCTTAATAACGCAACAAATCCCATAGTAACCGATCAGACAATAGACGTACAATTTCATAATAACATGAGCGAGATGGATAAAATACCAGATGTAGTACGCTCATTACGAGAATTTTCAGGAAACTCTTCAGTGTTTAGCTCCTGGAAAAAAAGCGTAGAACGCATTTTGAGGATATACGAACCCTCAAAAGGCACTCCGCGCTATTTCGGTATTTTAAATGTAATACGAAACAAAATAATCGGAAAGGCACTAGAGTCCTATAACACATCATTGGACTGGACAGCAATCTCTCGCTGTTTAACTACTCATTACGCCGACAAACGGGACATAGGTACGGAATACCAAATGACTTGCCTCATACAAGGTAGACTGACAGTGAACGAATTCTACCAAAAGGTATACGCACATTTATCACTCATATTAAACAAAATAGGCTGCATGGAAGTTGGAGAAGAAGCAGTACAGTTGTTGACAGAAAATTATCGTTCAAAGGCCCTCGATACTTTTGTCAGAGGACTTTCAGGCGATCTACCTAGGCTTCTCGGTATTAAAGAACCAAAGAGCTTACCTGAAGCCCTACACCTATGCCTAAAGCTCGAAAACAAGAATTTTAGAGCCTACCACGCAAATAATCAATTTTTTAACACGCCGTCAACATCTCGACAACAGGGCTTTACCCAACAAAATTCACGACAACATTTTACCCAACCAAGATACTCCCAACCACAAAACCAACAAGTTTCACAGACAAAATTCCATCCTGAACTAGCTTATCTACCGCAACCTTTGACAAATCCTAACCCATACAACTATCAACGCGCACAACAAAATTATTACCCACCTAATATTCAGATTTCTATAAACCAGAACCCAAATCAATTTAACCAGCAATATAACCAACAAACCCATACTCCACCAAGACCTGCTAAACCACCTCAACCCATGGACGTAGACGTGAGCCTGCGGACAAACGCGATTAATTATGCAAACAGGCCAAACCCTAAAATTATTGGTAAGCGACCTGTAAGTGCATCCAATAAAAATGAAATTCAACCAAAAGTGCAAAGAAACTTTCACTTGAATTCAACCTCAGATCCATATAATGAACAGAATTACCAAGATAATCAGTACAATTACGACTATCAGGACAACGAATATAATCACGACTATAACTCAACACAGGACGATGGAAATGAACACTCTTTAGACCTGACAGACGTACATTTTTTAGATTAAACAGCTCTTCGTTGTCATATTTCAGATGCAAAACGAAGAGCGGACAAATCTTAAAAATATTGGTTGATACTGGTTCCAACAAGAACTATATTCAATCAAGTTTAGTAAAAAATCCCAAAGAAAATGATAACCCTTTTATGCAAATTCCGTAGGTGGTAAAATAAAAATTACGCACCACGCACTTCTAAATCTTTTCAATATCAAAGAATGCAATATAAAATTTTTCCTACTACCAACTCTCACCACTTTTCATGCCATACTAGGAAACGATAGTTTAAAACAACTTTCAGCAATTATCCACACTAAAGATAATTTTATGGTCGTAGCAAACAAACATAAAATCCAACTCCAACAATACACAGCACAGGATGTAAACTCAATACAAATACGTGACGAACATATGAATGAATTAGAAAAAATCGAAATTATACGACTTGTACAGAAACACCGGAATTTATTTTCAGACCCGAATGAGAAATTGACGTATACAACAAAAATAGTAGCCGATATACGTACAAATTCAGATACACCCATTTATTCCAAATCATATCCATATCCTATTAGTCTTAAACAGGAAGTAGAGAAACAAATAAATAAATTATTAGAAGACGGCATCATCAGACAATCACGATCACCATACAATTCCCCAGTATGGGTCGTCCCGAAGAAAGACGACGCATCAGGTGAAAAAAAATTCATACTGGTAATCGACTACAGGAAACTGAATACGGTTACAATTGCAGACAGGTACCCGATACCAGAGATAAATGAGGTACTGTCCCATCTAGGAGAAAACCGAGTATTTTCAGTAATCGATTTAAAAAGTGGCTTCCATCAAATTCTTCTTAAGGAATCTGACGTGGAAAAGACAGCTTTTTCAGTGAACAACGGAAAATATGAGTTCACCAGACTTCCCTTTGGCTTAAAGAACGCCCCTGCCATTTTCCAACGGACGTTAGAGGATATTCTACGACAACACATAGGCAAAATATGTTATGTATATATAGACGACATAATAATATTTAGCAAAGATGATGAAACACATTCCCAAAACATTGACACAATTTTCAATACTTTAAATAATGCTAACATGAAAGTACAAATCGATAAATGCGAATTTTTCAAAAAAACAGGTCGCGTTCCTAGGATTTGTAGTTTCCTCCGATGGAATCTCTACAAACCCATCAAAAGTACAATCAATAGTAAATTTTCCTTACCCTCTTACTCTCAAAGACTTGCGATCTTTCCTAGGCTTATCCGAATATTATAGAAGATTTATCAGGGATTATGCCAAGCTCGCAAAGCCACTCACATCCTTACTTCGAGGCGAAGAAGGCAGGATGTCAAAAAATATCTCAAAGAAAACTCACATACATCTGAATGACAAAGCTAAGGCAGCGTTTAATAAAATCAAGGCTGCTTTGACTTCAAAAGACGTTATTTTACAATACCCTGACTACAAAAAAGAGTTTGAACTAACTACAGATGCTTCAAAATACGCAATAGGCGCTGTTTTGGAACAAAATGGTAAACCTATAACATTCATTTCAAGGACATTGAGCAAAACCGAGAAGAATTATGCAGTAAACGAAAAGGAAATGCTTGCCATAATTTGGGCACTAAATTCCTTTAGAAATTATCTGTATGGCACGGCAAAAGTAGTAATCCATACGGATCATCAACCTCTCACGTACGCTCTGAGCAACAAAAATAACAATTCAAAGTTAAAGCGCTGGAAAGCAATACTCGAGGAATATAATTATGAAATTAAATATAAACCCGGAAAATCCAATGTGGTAGCAGATACACTATCCAGACCTTTCGAAATAAATTCCTTATCAGTTGCCACACATTCAGACGAAAGCTCATCTCACAATTCAGTTCCATCTGTAGAGGCACCTATAAATGCTTTTAAAAAACAACTTTGGATCTCAGTAGGACACGAAGAGAGTTATCAGTTCAAAATACCGTTCCAAACGTACCATAGATATATAATCACAAAACCCAATTTTTCTCGGGAAACCCTAATTTCACTTTTAAAACATTACCTAAATCCTTCAGTGATAAATGGCATATTTACCTCTGAAGAGATATTGGGAAAAATACAAGAAATATACCCACTCCATTTCTGTAATTATAAAATCCGATATACACAAACAAAGGTAGAAGACATACCAAACGAGGACACACAAACTGAAGAGATACTGAAAGAACACAAACGAGCGCACAGAAATAGGGAAGAAAATAAAAAACAACTCATACAAAAGTTGTACTTTCCTAAGATGAGAGCAAAAATAGCAAATATAATAAAGCAATGCAAAATTTGTAAAGAGAACAAATCCCGACCACGACGACCTAGTAATTCTAGAAAATCAACTTAACAATATAATAGAAAATAACAATAAACAAGTAATAATTAACAAAGTAATTTTTGACAGAATTAACAATATCAAATAAAATAATAAAATCTTTACAAACGAACGAAGAAATACAACACCATTTGGCTCTTGAAATAAAATATAAATTAAAAATTATTAAAGAGGAAATAATTAATATAGATTACGCAATGCATTGGGCAAAGGCCGGCATCGTAAATTCATACATTTTGTCAAATGATGAACTTAGATTCATAAAATCTGTATTTTAAAATAATAATTTTACATTAAATAATATGGAAGACTCACTAGAGCTAGCGAATATAAAAGTCGCCTCAAACAATAAAATGTTACTTTATATAGTCGGAATACCCGTAACAAATGAGGATATTTGCGACTCAATTTTGATAAAACCAATAAAAATAAGGAAAAATATTAATAAAATTCCCTATGAGGATATAGTTCCTTGTAATAATGACAAAGTTTTTGGCGTTAAGAATAAATGTAAGGAACATAACAATATAAGAATTTGTAGCCGTAGGAATTTAATAGATATTAGTAACACTACTTGCGTCCCTCGACTACTTCGAAGCGAACCAGCGGAATGCACTATAATAAACAATCAGCACATCCCATCAGTAGAGAATATCTCACCTGGCATCATACTACTAAATCAGTACAATGGCACAATAGAGATCGACAACCAAAAGATAAATCTTACTGGATCGTACGCAGTACAATATCACAATTCTACAGTTAGCATTGACGAACAAAAATACACCTTTAGCGAAAGGTTAAGCACCAAACCACTACCCGCAATTCTGCAACCAAATCTCCCTTCAAATAGGGAAGAAGAAATCCTAAGTTTGGAAATGTTGAAAGAACTCCACATGAACAACACCAAACACCTAAAAGCACTACATATAACCCACAGAGCAGCTTTAATCACGAATTTATCTCTTTCAATCATCAGTCTGATATTCGTAGCGGTAATAGTCATCGCATTAGTTCTAAGGGAACTTTTCAAAAGCAAACTGGTAGAACGGGCAAGTTCACAACATCCGAAACACCACAGTTAACAGAGTCAATAACGATAGTAAGCCAAATGCAGTAACCCAGTAGAACAAACGGGGACGTTTGTTTTTAGGGGTGGAGGAGTTAACACCAGAAATGTTACAAACAAACCAATAACTGCCGACGTCAACTATCCCCAATAGGAAATATTCCAGACGTTTAGTCAGCAGAAACAAACAAGTGGGAACAACATCCGCCATGCGCCGCAAGTCAGCAGAAACAAACATTGGGAACAACATCCGCTATGCGCCGCATAAGCGAACGTTAAACAAAAGTGCTAACGCAAGTAGATTTAGGCAATATTAAGAATATGTTTAATTGTAAATTAAGTTTAGTTGTTATTTGGATTTTAAACAATAAAGGTCAATTTGACCACAAAAAATATTTTTTTACGACTTTGTAACTAATAAGTCGTTAATTTGTATGTGGCTCGCTTATGCTTTCGTTAACATACAGACAAATGTGCCAAAGAAATAATATATGTATGTATGTATAAATTATTGCCGGTTAAATTGAAACGGCTAAAATTTTTTTTATTTTTTTGGTCTATATGGCCTTTATTGTTAATTGTTCTGCTAAGACTAAATTATAATTTCAATTATCAATTATTTATAACTTAATAATTATGCTAGCACTATTGATTTATTTATTTGTGTCTCTTTGTTCCGCGTGTGCCGGATGTTGATTTGCTCGACAATTGTTGCAATGGTTGCATTATTGTTGGTCAGCATTAGTTCCTGGCTGTAGTTTATACTGGGCGTGCCCGATGTTGATTGGTATATTGTTTATCCAGCATTATTCTATTTATCGCAGTTAACTTTAATGTTGCTAACTCCTCCGCCGTCAAAAACGAACGTCCTCGTTTGTTTAAACTATTAGGGTTATTGGCACTTTTGACGTGGGAGTTTCCGATGTGTCTTCTTTATTATTGGCCACATTCACGTTTACATTGTAGCTCGTTGGTTCTATTAGTTTTGTCTTACAATTCTTCCTTATGATTGATGCAGTGACTATTGTTGCTAGACTGATCAGGCAAATAACTACTAATGAAAAATTTGTTATTAGAGCTGCTGTGTGGGTTGTCTGCAGTGTTTGTAAATGATTGGTGTTATTTATGTGGAGTTCCTTCATCATCTCAAGGCTGAGAATTTCTTCCTCTTTGTTCGAAGGGATATTTGACTGTAGGATTGCGGGTAATGGTTTGCTAGTTAGTATTTCATTAAAGGAGTGTTTTTGGTTGTCGATTAAAACTGTGGAATTACGATATTGAACGGCGTATGATCCCACAAGATTTATTTTTTTTCGTTTTGGTTATCGATTTCAATTGTGCCATTATACTGGTTTAGTAATATGATGACAGGGGAGATGTTTTCTATCGATGGGATGTGCTGGTTATTTATTTGAGTGCATTCTGCTGGTTCGCTTCTGAGTGGTTGCGGGACACAAGTAGTATTTCTAATATCTATCATATTCTAATAGTTACAAATTCTTATATGATTATTCTCACTACATTTTGTTTTTATTTCAAATATCTTAAGTTTACTACAAATTACGATATCCTCATAGGGAATTTTATTAATATATTTATTTTTCTTTATGGGTTTGATAACAATTGAATCGCAAATTTCTTCGTTTGTTAATGGTATTCCTACCATATAAAACAACATTGTTTCATTTGAGGCTACTTTTATATTTGCAAGTTCTAGTGATTCTTCTACATTATTTAATGTGAAGTTATTTTTTATGAAAATGGATTTTGCTAATGCTAGTTCTTCAGTTGATAAAATATACGAATTGACGATTCCGGCTTTGGCCCAATGAATCGCATAATCAATATTAATAATTTCTTCTTTTACAATCTTTAATTTATATTTTAACTAGCTGACCCTGCAGCCGTTGTCCTGCGTGAAATTATATGCTTTGAAATGAAAAAAAGTTGAAATTATATTGTGTCGAAAATAATTTATTTTCGATTTTTCTACATTTTTTTAATGTAGCGCAGCTTAATAAACATAATTTTTTTGATTTCTGTTCTGGAGCGTAAATATACAAAGAAGATTGGTTTCCAACTCGTCAACACGCCACATATATCTGGCCAATTTTCCCTGGAAATTGAATACGTTTGAAATGAAATGGCTGTCCCTTGTATTCGATAACTGCATCAAAATCAGTCGGGTTCCATTACACAGTTTCGGCGCATGAAGATTGTGAAACATAATAATGACAGATACAACTTTGAGACGCATATGATGCAGGGGCATACCAAGGCTCTCCAAAGGATTTGGAATTTAAACTGGATAATTTACGGTTTCGTCTTTCTTGTCAAGACGATCGATCGATTTATATGAGCGCAAACCTCCAGGAATTTGATTTTGAATCTTCCAGTTTAAGTCATTAACATCGGTATTTTTGGCAACTAAAATTGCGCGTGCACTCAAGCAATTGCAGTTACGATAATTTTGCCAATGTGCGGATAAACATTCGTGATGAGTTCATCTTCCGTTGAAGTGAATTGACAAAGGGATGTGAAATTGATATCAAACCACTGGAAGTATCAACCGAAATTTGCCCATTTCCAATTCTTAGCGAATAAAATGCAAAATGTCATCGGCGATGTCATTTTTCCGTATCCCATAATTAACGCGAATTTGAGGGCTGATATGTCGAAATGATCTTCGCGTAAACTATGCGAACTTCAGTGGAATGCGAAGTAACTATTGCATTGTCCTTCGTCTGTTTCCAGTGATTAGCATGTTCCAGCAAACGCAACTGCTGGTATACACAAAGCGCTTTATTGCGGTTCACATATCGACCCATTTGATACTGCTGATCTCATATTGTTCAAGGCCAATAACCGCTATGTTGCTTTCTTTGGTGACGTACTTGCAAACGTATTTGATCGATTTCACCAATCTATAATATTCAACATTGACATGAGTTTTGAATGTGAATTAGACAAAAGTGGCGAATATGGTACGATCCATATGTTTTCAACTTCGATGTGTTGTTAACGTCGATATTCACGCCTCTAAATGCTAAATGTTCTGCCATTGTCGTCTTGTGAGCGACGCCGATACAGTGAATATCCATCATTTCCCATTTCCGTTTCCGAAAGAAAAGCACATGAGTAGTGTTTCATGCATTTATTGTCAGACATACAAACCAAAGTGGGATTGTAAGGTTCCAAAAGTCCATGAACCATATTGGTTTTCACCACTTCGTATAATTCTGGATCTATCTCTGAATCAGGAATTTCCGCTGAAATGATTTCATCAATTTGATCTGGTGTAATCACCATCCGCATCCAAAGAAGAATGTGTGCGTACGCAACAGAATACATTCAGCATCTAACAGCACCATATATACCATAGGTTGCTTCAAGATAAAGACCGTCAAACATCGCAGCTATTGTTTAAAAAGTCGTGCTGTGATATCGTTACGATCGCTAGCTGATTGACCGCGATCCATAATTCCGCACGTATGTCATCGCATTTTGGGAGTACTTCTTGCCTTTCTTTGGGCTGCCATACGTTAATGGCAAAAAGAACGCCGACCAATATTAGCGCGACCTCTTCGTGGCTTCGTAACAAATTTCAATCAGTAATTGATCACTTCGTCTGAAACACACATAAAGTTTCCACTGAATAATTTTCAATAATTTTTCCTTTGGATAGCCGGAATAAAAAAGCAAGCGACCGCAATTGAACAATTCAAATAATTTACAAATCAAAATATTGAAAAACAAAACAAACGAAAATTGAAAAAAATGTGTATGAAAAATGTTACTTTTTGGAATTGTCCAATTTTCCGACTTCTCCTCATGAAAAGTATAAGGTTTTTGTTTCTAAACCTTTCCCGATCCACAACAAACAATCTTTAAAAATTTCGTCAACCGTTCTCTTAGTGTTACTAACAAACATACATTCATTTTTATATACATATGTACATATGTATGTATGTATGTATGTATGTAACGTTTGTATGGGGAAAAGAAAAAGGCTGTTTTTAGGGGTTTTCCGGAAATTATTCGAATTTTTCTCGCCGTAAAAACCTTCTTTGAACTTCAACGAACAATTAAGAAGAAGAATTGGTCAAATTGGTCCAGGCGTTATTGAGTTATGAGCGTACATACATTTTGGCGATTCATTTTTATTTATATAGATTCTATAGCAAAATTGCGTTCTACATCTTCATTAGATTGTACCGCTTTTAAAATCGTATTCGATACTCTCGTAATATTGTTTATCCTGTCAAAAATTATTTTATTTATTACTACTTGATTATTGTTATTGCTTATTATATTATTTATTTGATTATCTAGTATTACTAAGTCGTCATGATCGGGATTTCCCGCAATCCATTTCCAGACTTTTCCTATTGTTTCTATAGATTTTTTAAATCTTTTTTGGGTCGGAGTCTATTTAGGTAAGTTTGTGTAAGGGTTAATTCATTTATCAAGATGGGTAGAAAGATTGTTGTCCATTTCGTCGAGTGTCAGTTGAAATGCGTCTAGTCTATTTTATGTATTATTCGGTAGGTTCTTGTTTGTATTCTTGTCAATCCTGTATCAAATGTTGCT
Source organism: Bactrocera tryoni (assembly GCF_016617805.1). Classification (NCBI taxonomy): domain Eukaryota; kingdom Metazoa; phylum Arthropoda; class Insecta; order Diptera; family Tephritidae; genus Bactrocera; species Bactrocera tryoni. The sequence goes on from NW_024395824.1 coordinate 852,042, forward strand.
AATTTTGAATTTGTTTAATCTATTATTTTAAAGTCTGCGTACACTAGGTGCACAAAAACCCAGCAAAGTAAAAGAGAAAAAAAATTACTATTGTCTGATGTTGCTTTTATGTACCGTTCGTCCTTTTCCTATTCGTTTGTTTATTCTGACATAAATTACATCTCCAGGAGTATATATTTTCATAGGTTTCCGTGTTTTATTATGTTTTTCTAAATCTTTTGCCTGCCTTCTCCAAAGGGTTTCTATATTTTCCTGTCGTGCATTTTCATACTGCTCTGGGTCTATTGTAACAAGTCTGCCAAAAAATGTCTCTATAGGTCGTTTCCCTGTTGCGTAATGTATGGTGTAGTTATAGTCGTATTTACATCGGTCTAATAGTTCAAGGAATGAGCGGTAATTTCAGACAGGGTAGAGTGAAATCTTTCTACTTGTCCGTTAACTGTGCTTGTGTATGGGGGAGTTTTAAAAGTTTTAATACCGAGTTGGTCTTCGACCATAAATTGTATGGAAGCTGAATTTAAAGATTTCTCGTTGTCGAAAACTATTGTTTTAGGTATACCAAAAGCGAAAAGTATTTGTCGTAAAGGTTCTCTCTATCTTCTATTGATTTTGACTCTATTATTTTAACTTGAGCATATTTGGAGAATTTATCTACTGCTGTTAGAACTATTTTTTTCTCCGTACTGTAAATATCTATATGCACAATTTTCCAGGGTATTGAGGTATTGGGGTTTCTAATAGTTGCGGTTTATTAGGGTTGCGATCATACTTGTTTTCTTTGCAGATTCTACACTGTTTAATTATATTTTCTATTTTTGATTTCATCTTTGGAAAGTAACATCGTTGTATTAGTTGTTTTTTATTTTCGTCTCTATTCCTATGTGCTCGCTTGTGTTCGTTTAGTATTTCCTCGTTTTGTGCATCCTCGCTTGTTATGTCCTTTGCTTCTGTTTGGGTGTAACGAATTTTATAATTACCAAAGTGAAGTGGGTAAATTTTTTTGATTTTTCCTATTATTTCTTCAGAGGTAAATATACCATTTATCACTGAGGGGTTAAGGTATCGTTTCAATAGTGAAGTTAAATTCTCTGTTGAAAAGTTGGGTTTGGTGATTATATGTCTATGGTAGGTCGAGAATGGTATTTTAAACTGGTAGCTGTCTTCATCTGCTAACGAAATCCAAATTTGGTTTTTGAATGCATTTATGGGTCCTTCCACTGCTGGAATTAGATTGTGTGATGAGCTTTCGTCGGAATGTGTAGCAACTAATAGGGAGTTTACTTCAAAAGGCCTGGATAATGTATATGCAACTACATTGGCTTTGGAGTTATTAGTTTTATTACTGAGAGCGTATGTAAGTGGTTGGTGGTCTGTATGTATTACAACTTTTGCCCTACCGTATAGATAGTTTCTAAATGAGTTCAGTGCCCATATAATGACAAGCATTTCTTTTTCGTTGACTGCGTAATTTTCTTCGGCCTTGTTCAATGTTCTTGATATAAAGTTTATTGGTTTGCCATTTTGCACTGAAACGACGCCTATGGCATACTTTGAGGCATCAGTAGTTAGGTCGAATTCGTTCTTGTAATCAGGATATTGTAAAATTACGTCTTTAGATGTCAGTGTGGATTTAATTTTGTTGAATGCAGATTTAGCTTCCTCATTTAGAGTTATTTGGATTTTTTTCGAGTTTCTTTTCGACATTCCTCCTTCCTCACCTCTAAGAAGGGATGTAAGTGGCTTGGCCAATTTGGCATAATCCTTGATAAATCTTCTATAATATCCGGATAAGACTAAGAATGATCGTAAGTCCTTGATCGTCTGGGGGTATGGAAAATTTGATATTGATTGTATTTTGGAAGGGTTTGTAGAAATTCCCTTGTAAGATACAACGAATCCTAGGAATTCGACCTGCTTTTTGAAGAATTCGCATTTATCGATTTGAACCTTCATGTTTGCTTTACTTAGGGTATCAAAAATTTTGTCTATGTGTTCGGAGAGTGATTTTGTCAACTCCTGAGTTGGCTACGGAAGCGCAGGGTTAAGCAATATTGTTTTCAGTTTAGTTTATGTTATTGGCTGTACAAGCCGTATTTTATTTTTTCGGTTATTTATACTTACTTACATTATAGCTAAAAAGAGAATTCTGTTTGGTTCTTGATTTATTAATATAAATGCATAAAGTTTTTGGTTAATTTAAAAATCTCTCTCTTTTGTTTTTCACAAAACTAAGGCAATATTTACGTTTCTTTTACGATTTTTCTGTAGCTTAATAACTTTTTAAAATTTTCTTTTCACCTAATAATTTATTTATTATTAAGAACAATTTTTTTTAACTTTTTTCACAATTTTTTCCTCTCTGTTTTTTTATTATTAATTATATCTCTTATGCTACTTACACTATATACAGTTTCATTATCCTCGTAACCGATGATTGTGTATTTATCCCTTTTTCTTTTTCGTACTGAGGGCTTTCGCTGCTTTTTCTTGTTGGTATCGTTGGAGCATCCAGGAAGTCTCTTTTCCTATCCTTTTCACGCTCTTTTTAATGTGTTGGTTTTTTTAACACTGTCTTTTTCGCGGCGTTTTTTATATTTCTTAAAGGCACTTTTAGACCTTCACGAACCGAACAAGCTTTTTTAAGCTCGGGTGCCAATTATTGCCGGTTAAATTGAAACGGCTAAAAAAAATTGTATTTTTTTGGTCAAGATGACCTTTATTGTTAATTGTTCTGCTAAGACTAAATTACAATTTCAATTATCAATTATACATAACTTAAAAATTACTTATGCCAGCATTATTGATGTATTTATTTGTGTCGCGTGTGCCGGATGTTGATTTGTTAATTGCTCGACAATTGTTGCAATGGTTGCATTATTGTTGGTCAGCATTAGTTCCTGGCTGTAGTTTATACTGCGTGTGCCAGAGGTTGATTGGTATATTGTTTATCCAACATTATTCTGTTTCTCGCAGTTAACTTTAATGTTGCTAACTTATGTGCCGATAATATAAAATAGTATATATATTTCTGTCAATATTTCCTGGTCTCAGTGAGTGAAATCAGTTATTGAATTTGTACATAAAAATTTGATCAAATATACCCCAGAGGTATCGCGAGTTCTCAAAAAGAATTATAATAAAATGCCGATGAATTTAAGTGGGGATTTTAACATAAATTTTGCATCAGACACAGCGCTTCCTTTGATTAAGTTTCTCGATACAAGATTAATAGCGGGATTCTGTAACCAATCTCTAGTCTCTTTATGAGACATTTTAAGGTAAAGTCTCAATTTGTGACTAGTTGCTATTCACTAAACAGTCTCTAGCGTTAGTCTCAAAATATTGCCTCAAATTTGAGACCTGATAGTTTGCAGGTCGCTAAACTAAGAAGAAGTCTTGTCTGCCATTTTGAATATACTGAATAGAGATCATCATAGATATTAATCGATTTTCGTTTTTTATATTTTGTAACCAACTCAAACACGAAAAGGTTAAAAATAAATAAATTTTACGTAAATTTCGTAAATATTATGAAACAAAGTCAACATATATTTTTATTTTTATTTATATTTATGTTTTTTGACTATGTTATAGAAAATTGAATATTTGTTATCGACATATTTATTTTCATTCACGTGTAAAAACATCTCTGGATAATGAAATGTAATAGATTTTGTGACTGTCACTTACAGAATAGCAAAATCGACTCAAGTCTCAAAAATTTTCTCTAACTTAAAGTCTCAAATTTAGAGGCTTGAGACTGTACCACAGTACAGAATAGCACGGTTAATTTAAAAATGTGTAACAGTCGCACCCAAAGAACTACGAGATCAAAAACGGTAATAGATGCAGTATTCCAAAGATATATCAATCAAATTGAAACTAAAATATTTGTATCGTATTTTAGTTATCATAAGCCTCTTGTATCATTTGTGGAAACTGAAAATATGGAACTTGAGCAATAGATTATGCAACATAAGTTAAATAAAATATAAAATATCTTTTAAAATTAATCAAAATATTTTCATTTTTAATCAATTAAACTTTGTAATTATCCTACCCTTGTTATAAATATTCATCTCATTCTTTTGTCGATTTACTGAAGTTTCACTTCTATCGTGTGTGAATCGCACACAAACACGTTTTTTGTTGGTACACTCTTCTTATGAACGTATATGAAGTTTCATTTCAATCTGTCAATTCATTCTTTGTTTACAAGCCATTTAGTGTCGCCGTGTCACAGTATTTTTTACAATAGGAAAAATTGAATTCCGTGCATTGATAAAATTCTTATTGTTGGAAGGTGTAGCACCAAAAGAAATTCACGAACGAATGTTAAAATATATAATGATTGTTTACCTACACTTAGAACAGTAGAAAGATGTGTTGCTGAATTTAAACGTGGTCGTACAAGCCTTGAAGCCAAAAAGCGCATTAACACCAGAAATCATAGCCAAAATACAGGATATGGTTTTGGAAGATCGTTGATTGACTGAGAGAGATTTAGTAGAGGTTCTATACATCTCACTAGGTAGTGTGAGCCATATTTTAAGTGAAATCTTGGGTTTTAGAAAGCTGTTTGCATAATGGGTGCCGCATTCGATAACAATGGAAAATTCATCACTATGGATGAGACTTCGGGTCTATCATCCTGAATCCTAACATAAGGCTAAAGTGTGGAGTAAACATAGTTGTTCGGCTTTGAAATGAGTTCGTGTCCGAAAATCGGCCAAGAAGGTTATGGCTTCAGTTTTTTGGGATGTGAGAGAAATTTTGTTTGTGGATTACTTGCAAACTGGCAAAACAATTAGTTCTGAATACTATTACAAACTTTGGACCAATTGAAGTAAAAAATTCGTGAAAAAAACCCAGTTTGCAGAAGAAAATAATCTTTTTTCATCAGGACAATTCACCGTGTCACAAGAGCGTTTTGACAATGGCTAAAATCCGTGAATTAAAGTTCGAATTGTTGGAGCATTCACCGTATTCACCAGATTTGGCCCCCACCGACTTACATTTGTTTCCAGAACTCAAATGAAGCTGTTGAAGCGTATTTTGCAGACCATCCAGATTCTCACTTTAGGGATTGGATCCACAGTTTGGAGGATCGTTGGAGCGTATTAATGTTCAGGGAGACTATACTGGATAACAAAGTGTATTTTGAGTCATAAAATTCTGTTTTTCTTATCAAACGACAAAACTTATTCAACAACCTGGTATTTATTATTTTTTTGGCCTTCATTTTGTTGCAATTATTGTCCCCAAACGTCGATGCATGCCCCCCACTATTTCTAGTATTATTTCCGGATATTTGAACCCACTAAGTCGATGAGATAGTTTTCAGGCCCTCTTTTAATGAATTTTGTTGTTTTCGAATACGGTTGTATATTTTGGGTCATAATCCTGTTGGAAATTGATCTTGCTGCTATTAACAGCCGATTTAAGCACACTTAAAATTTACATTATTCTGTTAAAATGTTCAGATACATGTGCTTATTCATTTTTGAAATGCACACAAAAAAAAAACCCCAAACAGTAAGGAATGTATTGAATAGTGTTCGTTTTAATACGTATCGCACGTCGAAAGGCATACATAAGTAAGGTTAATAAAAAGAAGAGGTCGACGTTTGTTAAAAATATTTGGACAAACCATAATGGTTTTGGGAAAATAATGTGTTGTGTGGTTTGTCTTGCCTGTATTTTGGCTACGATTTCTGGTGTTGGTGCACTTTTTGGCTTCAAGGCTTGTACGACCACGTTTTAATTCAGCAACACATCTTTCTACTGTTCTAATTGTAGGTGAAGAATCTTTATACACTTTTAACATTCGTTCGTGAATTTCTTTTGGTACTACACCTTTCATAAATAAGAACTTTATCAATGCACGGAATTCAATTTTTTCCAATTGTAAAAAAAATACTGTGACACGGCGACACTAAATGGCTTAGAAACTAAGACAGATTGAAATGAAACTTCATATACATACGTTCATATGAAGAATGTACCAACAAAAAAAAAATTGGGCTAGTAGCAACGCCCTCTCTTATCGAACGACAAACTTTATTGAACAACATCACAACAAACTACTTGAATAGTGATTACTTTTGATTTATAAAAGTAAATAATGATTAGCGTATGTAAACTTTTTTTTATATGAATTAGGCGCATTTTAAGATTTAGCATTAATTTTTTTTTATTTGTGTAAAAAAAACTATTTTGATATGCTATATTTAATGTTAAATATACATCTTTTGAAATGGATAGAAAAAAAACATAAAATTTATTAATTTTTAAACAAATGGACGTGTCGTAATTTAATAGAAGTAGGTGTATGTAAACTTTATTAATTCACTCTATTGGGGTACTCACAACGTGTCATAAAGCATCGTAAAATCATACATTTTTATATTACTTTAAAAATTGTTGTTGGATTGCATACTAAAATAAGTTTACGCAAATACAGCTCTGACCGCTATGTTTTCGGATCGTTATAACTTATAACATTATGAGACTATGTGAAACCAATATATATGTGCTTGTCCGCAACGCACGTGTACGCAAAAGGAATTAATAATAAAGTAAGAAAAACCTCAACATATAATATAAGCAAACGCTAATCCCGCTATAAGGACTACGAATCCTTATTAAGCACACATTGCATAATTCCTTCTCAATATTTTTGTATCTGCTGCTGCGACCTTATTTAGAGCAACAAATTATATAATTTACTTATAATTTATAAATTATTGCATATTTCGTTCCTTTTTAACGATAAGAAATACTGTAAATGGTAGGTAAGTAGAATGACTGTCTGACGCACACCTAGGTCTTTGGAGGCCCACTGTGAAACCACATGGACTAAAATCCCCTCACTAATAACTTCTACAATAGTCATTAAATGGCTAGACTTGTCTGTGAATTCAACAGTGACCTATTAACACTCTTACTAGAACTATTATGTCGTACCATACTCTATTCATGCCACGTTTGATTGCTTGTAGAACGTTGCAGTTAGGGATTGCCTTCGCCGAGACTCCGCTAAATCTATTACATGTTTCTCGATTAAATATCTACAAGTAGCCAGGCGCATATGAATGCCCTCACGCATTCCTTCACTACTTTTTAACGATGCCCTCAGTGGATTTAGAGACTTTAAAGCATACATGGGCGTTTTGACTCACATGAGCAGTTACTCTCAGCACACGTATTCTTACGCTCTTATTTCAGTCGCTATTGAGAGCGAAAAAAACAGTTTTGCACTGTGGGATAATGAATTGATTTTCCTGCCAGTTGCGCTGCAGACAGCAACGAGGTAACATAGGTAGTCGGTATGTTAATGTTTTTTTATGCCCTAGTATATTTTTGCCCCATTTGAAATATATAACATAAATAAAATGTTATAATTTCAGATACCTTTGGTGGGGTAAATTAAAACCCATCAGTACTGTTCATGAGGGAGCAGGCTTTTGGAAAACTTGAATAATCTTCGTCTTTGATCTCAGAAAGCAATAAAAATAAAATAGTTTGAAAATGAGTAACTTCTTTGAATAAATCTGCAAAAGGGTATTTTTTTTTTCAAAAAACATATTATCTCTCTCAATACCCTCATATTTGTCAAAGTATTTATGGAAGGTATTATAGTGCCTCCTAAAATTATATCCCCGGGTCCCCTTACCCACACATTACACAATAGACATTGCATATTACCAAAGGCATCGGAAATCATAAAGCAATATCTGTCATTCATTTTGAACGAACACATATAGGTACGCGCATATATAGTATCATAAAACAATCAAGCGGCGCACGATGTTGCTTCGCTGTTATTTGTTAATCAACTGACTGCAAATGTTCTTTGTCCCATGGTGGCCACTTTACGCTCGCGGTTACCAATACATCCATACATTTCATTTGCCCATCTCTGCTTTAAAGCGTTTGGCTATTTGTATATATGTATATGTAACTATATTCCCTGTTGTGAGCACACTCCTTGTCAGAACAATAAGGCTTACTTTAATTGTTGTGATTTCCGCTTGGAAAGCACTGCAGTGATCTGGTAGGATCTGACCAAAAACTGGTCTGGCAACATTTCTCGTGTACAGCTTTGCTTTCATGCTCTTAGAAATTTGTTTAATTTATATTATAGCCGTATTTTATTTGACCCTCATAAGCTAATAGCTAAACCATGGACAAATAAAACGCATTTAGTTCATTTCATATTTTCGCTTAAAAACGAAGTGTGTTGGCAATGCGGGCGGGAACAGTCAGTTGATATTCAATTTTTTTGAAAATGTCTGAGGTGGAGAAAAGGCTAGTTCGAATTCTTCAATTTGTAAACGGTATATTAAATTACTACATAAATGTGTTTACTTTGTTCATTTGATGATATTAATACAAAAAAAATATAACAAATGTTCAGATTTGTGTTAATTTTAACTTAAAAAAACCACAAAATTTTGTATTTTTGGTTTGTTTACATTTTCATCTGTCAAAATGAACTTTATCATTATTGCCAACTACTTTTTTTTTGGAAAAATCATAGCTATTGTGAATGAAAAAAGGCGATGAACTGGCAATGCCTCTAGTTTAATATACAAGCTATAATAGCTTATGATAAGCCAACATAACTACGTTGGCTAACAGCCCTATTCTGAAAAAACCTCTCAACTGAGTTGAGAGGAAAAATTTGAGAGATTTCTTGTGAGGCATACTTTGTGAGGCTATTCTTGCTCAAACCTCATAAGAAAAAAGCTTAAAAAAGTCACCACGTGAGGTAAAACACTTTTTGCTGTCAAACAGCTGTTTTAATAAAAATAAGCAAACAAAAATGGACACACAAATGGATAATCAGCATATGTAAGTAGTTTTGCAAATTTTAAATATATATATATATAAATATATATAAATATTAGGGCGGGTCGATTTAAAAATCGGCCATTGCTCTATGAAAATCATATTCTAGGGATCAAAATAAGAAACTTTGCCGAAGGAACCATACCTCTAAAACGAATTTTGATGTCCCCCAATTTGGGTCGAACTTTTGGGTAGGGGCAAATTTTGAAAAATCCCACTTTGACCCATTTAGAGTGCTCCAATCGAGTCCAACTGTATGACCGACCTCCACTAACGTTGGACGGCCGATCCACCCATGCCAGTGGCACACCCCTTGGAACTCCCCTGGGGGGTTCCCCATACAATCATTTCAAAAATTTAACAATTTTTGCCTTTACATGAAAAAATTATTGTTAGAAGTCTTTTTTACTTTCAAGTCTGAGCAATTTCGCACGGCTCTTTAATGTCGTCGCCATAACAGCCTCTACATTTTCCGGTATAACCCGTTTGGAAACGCAGCTAGCAATTGAACATGTCGTTGCGTTCCTTGTATGTGTGATGGAATTTTTAGATCATTAATCGGTGGATCATCCTGATTTAAATATTCTTTCAATGTATCGTACGGAATGCTTCGCGTGAATGGTGTTTCAAATACGATATTTATTTCATTCAAATTGATCATTTCCGTATAACTTGTGCAATTAAAGTTTATATCGGGTTTTTTATAAACTCTAAGTTCCATTGGCTCGTCAACATCGGTTCGATAGCGTAGAATTTTCTTGATGGCACAATCGCGCTTTTCTTTCCTATCATCAAACAACATTGATAACAAGATATTTTCCGAATGCGCATAATATGAATTATCTTTAATTACTTGATTGACAATTTTGGTAAACCAGGTTCTAGAAATCGTGACCAACCAATGAACTTGAAAAATAATGCACTGCCGTACACGACAGAGCTGTAATACTTGATATTGAAGTACATTGGCACATAACATTTAATTATAAATTCAACCAGAATTCTTAAATTTGCATCTGGATTTTCCGTTGTCACATATAATCGCAATAATCTAGCAGCCTTGGTGAGCCACCGAGACTGTACAATTTTCCCTGGTTTGATGTTAGCCAGATCCACCGGAACCATATTTGATGACATAGACGTTGCTCCTTGCTCTTCAATTTCCATCATAAATGCATTCATTGTTAGTCTTCTCTGATTATGTTGATCGTGCATGAACTCTTTGAGGCGTTCGGGAACCTAGCCGCATGCACATGGAGCTGCCCTCAAATCGCATTTACATGTTCCAATGTAAAAAATTGTTTCCAGAGATTTTAAATACTCTATAAATTGTTGGGTGTTGTTTCTTCTCTTGATTTGCTCTTGATACTTGTCAAGCAATTTATTCAATTTATTACATACACTTTTTTCAGCATTATTTCCATACCAAGTTTTTCCCAAATTCCAATCAACTTATCTTGTACTTGAATAGTGAATGATTTATGGGAAAACTTTTTTTGTTCTGTTTTAGCACGTTCGCTTAAGTAAAATGATATCTCAAGATATCCAGATGGGTTGGTAAATTAAGATCAGTCAAATCAGTAGACACACCAAAAACAGTAACATCATGCTTGGGTATATGACTCATTGGGTTTTCAATAGTTGTTGATGTAGTTGCTTCATCTTGCGGTGTAGAGGATGGTGGATTCATTGTAAACTTTTTGATTTGGAATGGTCACTTCACTTATTATTTTTTTTTGAAATACCATAGTGGTTATTGCTTTAGTTCTCCTCACTTTCAGAGGTAATAAGAATGGAATGGTAATTTCAATTCTATTTCAAAATTTGCTCCTACCCAAAAGTTCGACCCAAATTGGGGGACATCAGAATTCGTTTCAAAAGTATGGTTCCTTCGGCAAATTTTCTTATTTTGATTCCTAGAATATGATTTTCATAGAGCAATGGACGATTTTTTTGCCTCCCCACAAATCGACCCGGCCTAATATATATATATATATATATAATAATTTCGTATATTCCTCGGCGTACAAAAACGGAAAGGACAACTCAGGAGCAGCTGCAACATTTACATAATGTTTTGCAAGCAGCATCCTGAGTTGCAACGGGGGAAGCTAACTCCGACCAATCCTCAAGGGCTGCAAATACTTTGGTCGGAGTTAGCAGATAATTTAAATGCCTTAAGAGGTCCAACTCGGTCGGCAGCCAAGTGGAGGGAGGTAAGTTTATAAATGCTTGTGTATGTTTCCCATTATTAAAATATGTTTCCATATTCCTTAATGTATTGGAAACATCAGTTGCGACCGCGAGCGTGCAAACTGAAGGCACATGCGCAAGCGACTGGTGGAGGCCCTCCGATAAATGGAATGACTGAATTCGAGGAGCAAGCAATTACCACTTTTGGAGCAGCAGCGGCGGATGGATTGCCGGGTGTTGCGACTTTGGGTCACCAGGTAATATTTTAATTTAATACTTGTCGCACTATATATTTTATTATTACATGAGGCAATAATTGGTCCGTTTTATACTTACAGGTTTTGCCGTTGTATTTAAATACAGCTCAAGCTGCTAAAGCTAAATTTTTCTCCCTCACATGACAGATGACAGGGGTGCTGCACCAAATGACACAAGCACTAACCTCGCTGTCAGAGGTTATGGCTAAATTATCTAAAAATTAAATAAGTAATAATAAAAATGTAAAAAAATAAAAAAATGAAATAAAATAAAATGAATTATTTAATAAATGAAATAAAATAAAATGAATTATTTAAACATATGTAGACGTCTTTTTATTCATTCTTAGAGGAAGTAAAATGTACCGAGACAGTGAGTAACTTACATATGTATATGTATATACTTATTTTTATAGTACATAACGCCACTGGAAATATATGTTAACATGGCAAACAGGGGCGTCGCGAGGATCCAGATCATGGGGGGGGTGAGTCCGTTTGAAATGCCGACTCATTTCAAGAATTTGCCGATTTAGTGTATATGTTTATAAATATATACCTATAAAATAAGGATTTCTTCATTTCTGATAAGGTATTACGGAGAAGTTTGACAACATAATAGCATAATTCATTATTTTATTCTCAAATAAGTATTGTACATATTAGTATAATCATCATTTAATATGTTTCTCTTAATATAAAATACATATATTGTTCAGCGACGTGTTACGCGGGAAAAAACAAGATTTTCTTAAGAAATTGAATTGCAAAAAATATAAATTTCTGAGTTATATTTTCACTCTGCGATTTTTCAACATTGACCATTTTCCAACAACATCGCACAGATCGATTTCGTCTACTTTATCCTTTGAAGAAGAAAGCAGCATCAAAGAATTCAAACGTTCATCCCCCATTGTTGTACGCAAATGGTTGAAAACAAATTTCAATTTACTAAAAGAACGTTCATATGAAGCTGACGTGACAGGAGCAGTCATTATGTAATGAACAATTTTGTACGCAGAAGGAATGACCTTTCTCAATTTGTACGCTACTATAGAAATGTTATCGAAAGATTTACACTCTTTACATGAATCAAAAAGAATTTGTGTTTCAGCAAAAATACAATCTAGATCTTCACTGAAGAACTTAGGTTGCAATTGCACAACAAATTGTATAGATTATATTGTAATATTACTTCTGTTAGCTGGAATCCTGAACATCTCTTGAATGGGTTTGAAGGTTGACATAGTTTCTTGCAAATTATCTTGAATACAATTTGTGAAATTTTCGAGGACAATTTTGAATTCTTTTCAATAAAATGTCTGGAAATCAAAATTACAAGCAGTTGCTGGATTATCGTCATATTTCTTCGGAGCACGGCGTGTTCTGTGGTGTTTCGAAAAGTCATTTTCAGGGTTGATCTGACACTTTTCAGCAAATGCAACTGAACGCTGATGTGCTTTCAATCAGCAATAATGCGTCAATGCGAAAATGCCGACTCGTTCATAGATGGGGGGGTGTCACACCCCCCACATCCCCTCGCGACGCCCCTGATGGCAAATGTTAACAATTGCTAAATAAAAGTAATAATGCGTAATCAGCAATAATGAGTAAAGCATAGCGGAAATGCATCTTTAGTTGCACAATAATTCCCACAGCAAAAGCCAGACGCTTTCATTAGCATAAAACCTCATTTTTCGGTGTGAAACGGAAGTCCAACCCGAAATAAGTCAATTCAGAGAATTGGCAACAACATTAGACAGCAGTTGGCCAGTGACACTTAGCTTAGCTTTTAAGTAAATTAATTTTTAAGTTTTAGTCTTAGCTCTGTAATCAAACAAAAAAGAACTAAATAAAATTTTTTTAAAAGAAATTCACTTAAAATTTCTTAACTGGCGCCCAATGTGGGGCCTTCGCTAGTCGCGTTAAGTGAATCGTATCAGTACAATTCGCGGGTGTATCCACAAGTCTTGGTTAAAAAGTTCGTGCTGTCGTGATACTCAGCGGCTACCATTAGAAAACAGGGATAATACTTACCACCCCATAGACGGCGAAGGCTTGGGCTAGGACTAGTCGCCAATAGCAAACGGGAAACGCAAGACGTTAGCCGCCTGCCCAGGAAAATGTTCCTGCTACTAGAGTAAGAATTAATTTTAAGAATCAATATTAATATATTCACTTATGTAAAAGAATTTTTAAAAATATAAAAAGTGAAACTGTTTAATGTGAAACAAACTATGTTTAAGAAATCTTTAATGCAAAGGTGAACACAATCTAGGAAAAGTGACATAATTTAAGAAAGAGATCGTAATTCAGAAACAATTAATTGAACTAGACGAGATAATATCATATCGAAAATAAGCTAACTAAAAGTGAAAAATTTAGAAAAGAAAGTTTTAATTCAAAACAAAATAACCGAGGGATAAATTAAATTTTTAAAATAAAAAAGTGAATAATAGAAATACATATATCAATCATGCCAGTTAATCCTGCCAACCTCGTTCGGCCACCAATACTTAATGCACCCCAAGGGCCACCAGCAACTTCTGGTCAGCCTCTTACCTCTTCTAATTCATTCTCTATGGATGAGTTAACTACCGTAATCACAGGAATTGTGAACAATGTCTTAAGGACTGAAGGGCGAAACATGGTTCAACCCGCTCTTAATCCAAATTTCACGGACATTACCATAGACTCAAGACTACCCGGGAATGTCTCTGAATTAGACAAAATACCAGATGTGGTACGATGTCTTCGGGAGTTCTCCGGAAATCCGGGAGAATTCACATCTTGGAGGAAAAGCGTGGACAGGATCCTCCAGATATACGAGCCTCAAAGAGGTACCCCAAAATATTATGACATCCCCAATGTCGTTAGAAACAAAATCGTTGGCAATGCCGACATTGCCTTGGAGTCCTATAACACTCCACTGGATTGGAAGGCGATCTCCAGTTGCCTAACATTGCATTACGCGGATAAACGCGACCTTGGTACCCTTGAGTACCAAATGACCTCTCTCGTATAGGGTAGCAATACGATTCAAGAATTTTACCAAAAGGTATATTCTCATCTCTCACTAATTCTGAACAAACTGGGATGCATGGAAGTCGGCGCAGAACCATGCTTCTTCTAACTCGTACGTATAGGGATAAAGCCCTAGACACCAGCGTTTGAAAAACTACGCTACTCTCGTAGCATTTCATTTTACTCTTGCTACCGCTCTCACTTTGTCGGGAGCCACAGCATAGCTTTAGCATAACAATGTAAGGTATGTGCCGAGTTTTGTTAGGTAAAAAACTATAGCTGGAGCGGGAGCAAAAACTTAAATTCTGCGCTATGCTCTGGAGTAGCGGTAGCAAAAAATGGGGAGCGATAGCACAGCAGAGCTAATGAAAATTTTCATGTGCTACAGCTCCTGCATGTGTTTTTTTTTGTCTTTTTTGCTATTTTCTGTCATAATATTTGAATTAATTGAATAATTCAAACAAAACGCATTTTTTTGTATAACTAACAAGAGCTATAGCGTCTAATGTCAAAGCGATGCCATAAAATACCTCTGATCTGTAGGAATTTAAAGATAAAAAATCAGGATTGTAGTGTATTTTCTATGGAAAATTTTTACATGCCTCGGTCCAGTTCTTAATATTAATATTTAGGGCTAAAATTTTCAGGGAATTTTTTTGGGGTATTTCCAAGGAAATTTCGTGACGGGACTGAAAAAAATTAATAGTTCAAAAAAACAAACTAATGTATATAAAGGGGGGGAAAGTATATGTAGTTAAAATTAATTTCGAAAATTCATAGTAAAAACCCTCCAAGGGTTTGGCGTTCGTATGTGTCAGTTTTTTTATGACCTTTAAAATTTTTTCCTTATCTTGATGTTTTTTCGCTTAGTTGTAACATTTTGGCAAAAACGTAGTTTAACATAACTCGCGAACCAGTATTATCTATTTTTCCAATCCATTAGACGG